>NC_050480.2:96703667-97008215 GCF_012460135.2 Molothrus ater | reverse complement strand
TAACTTTATATTAGATAACACATAGTTCAAGTAATATACTTATGATAATTTAAAATTGAAATACTGCTAAATACTGTATTTCTATATTACTTAATATAAATATTGTACATCATTTTCCAGAGAATGGAAGTGCAGCTTACCATCTTGCTGAGCTGTGATTAATCTGCTGCTCCATTCAAAATAGCAGCTACCTGGATATGAATAAACTAAGTTTAAAGATATTTTTATGACCTTATTTAATCTAAGCAAGTATAGCTTGGAGCATATTTTGGAGAAATACACTCTTTTTTGAAGATATTTTAAATTTTTTTTAGTCTTTTAGCAGATGAAAGGTTTTTGTATGTGTCACTTTCATTGTTTTAAAAGTAAATATCTAATTTGGTGTTAAAACTCCCTGGTTTCTGGTGACTTAATTTTCAATTTTTTTAATTTTTTTTTTTTTTTATTTCTCTTCTAATATATATATATATATAGTGGTGAGCATCCAGTTTTCATTTTTAATTGATAAACTAAACCAAAAAACATTGGAATTTTTAGTCCCCATTTTATTATACAAGGATAATATACAAGGATACAAGGACATGTAACATATCAGGGGGGATTTATTATGTATATTTATATATTATATGCATTTTATTATATATTTACCACAGAAAACAATTTTCCTTTTTCTTTCTTTTTTTCTTCTTAAAAATTTCAGTATGCAGAAAGCTTGACTGATCAAGCCATCCACTAGCTAGGGTCTTTTCAATTTCAATTTTTTAAGAAACTTCCCATACTACAAAATTATCAAAATTATCTTTATGCTAATTCAACATACCTCAGTGTCCTGACACTTTAATTAAGAGTGAAGTCCATCTTTTATGATTGTTTCTTTATTAGCTGATATTATTTTACTGAGGCCAGCAGAAGCATCACTATTCACTAGATTAACATCAAGCACTCATTTCATGTTTGAAGAACTAATTCTATAAAATAATTCCATATGCAGGTTAAGCTTCAATCCATTTTTCCTTTACTGGCTATCTTCCCCCTTGCTCTTATTAAAGAGTGTTTTATACTTCTCTCATATTTTTTTTTATTTGTTTGTTTATTTGCTTCCAGTTTCTGAAGGCAGCTTTTAAACCTCTGGAATATTTATCTTTGTCCATCACTTTGCTGCTCTTGGCTATTTTCTTCAAAATCTGGGAAACAGCGGGTTAGGAGCCTTTAATGATACAAACATTCTCGGCTGAAAATTCTGAACTATCGCACTCTCTGAAAGACTTCAAATTAATAAATTGCCTTGATAAAGGGTTAGGGAATATCTGTTGTCTGAATTTTACCTGACAAGGGATTGAACTTCAATTCAAGGAATGACAATGTAAACCTGAATTTTGCCTTTTTCCAGGTTAGAGAATAATGGAAGCTGGGCATTTACCTGGTAGAGATTGTTTCCCTTCCTACCTGCTTCGATGAGCTGCCTGGGGCACTTAGAGCAGAGATGAAAATAAAGGCTAACTGCCCTCATTTCTTCCTCTGCAAAAGGAGAGCATCCCCACCATCAGAGGAGCTGTAACTCAAAGCAGAGTCAACAGCAGAGGCTGTGCTGGGAGCCCCAAGACACTTCAGCATCTCCTGCATGCATTCTCCATTCAAGGAGTGCTTTTTACACAATCCTTCTGGTAACACCTACAATCCTTCTCCAGTGATGTGTAAACACTGTAACACAGCTCTAAATTCAGAATGATGCCAATGCAATGAGAATAATGATTTAATTTTCAAAGAATTTTTAATACTAGCATGATCTATCTGTATTTAATACAAAATTGTATTAACCTTAGTAAAAGTGGGATTATGCTCAACTCTGCAGCTTCAAATTTGCATAAAGAAAAAAATTTATATAGAAAGTTTGACATAAAGCAAAATAGACTTTTTATAAGCAAAATATCTTAATTTTGAGTCACCATTTCTGTCATTAATAAGTATTAAAGAAAATTCAAAAGTTTTACTTTTTCATAACATATTGGATTCCATACAATTTGGGATATATGAGAATTAACTTATAAATATATCTAGTTCTGCCAAGAAACAGATTTACAAACAAAGTCACAGTGAGAAGTAACACAATAAGAGTTAAAATAGTAACTCTGACCCACTAAACTTAAACTGATCCATGGAGCAGAAATTTTTCTATTGAGGCTTATTCTTTAAAAGAGAAAAGAAAATTAAGATATTGCTAAAGTCCACTACAAATATTCAGACACAGTTTTCTGTCTTACTTTAGAGATCTCATGTTGCCTAAACCCAGAGACCTAATCCTTTTTCCAGATAACGGATTTTTTAAGCACTCTTCTCTTTTACCTTATTTAGTTACAGAAAAAAAAAATCCAGTCTCTTATTCAATTGCTATAAAATCATATTGCCATATTTCACCAAAACATACATCAAAACAAAACCCACAAAACCCACGCTGAAAGTGTAACAAAAATCATTCATAAAACACCCTGTCAGGGTTTTCTTCCATTGAACCACCCAGATAGTAAAGCCTGTATTTTACCTAAACATCACAGGCAAAGAGAGCAGGACCACCTGTCATGCACAACTGAGCTTCGGTAGACTTACACACTTTTACCTTTGCAAGAGCATTTTTCAGTGAGAGGATTACTCCATGCTTTCTGCTTCTCCAATGGGACATCTGTCCTCTCTCACTTAGAAGTTAGATCACTTAATTGACGACATAAATCTCTAGCCTGAGAGGCATTTTCATCACACAGCAAAATTTGCATTTAAGTAAGTGAGAGAACAAGACATAGGAACTCTCACTCAGCTAAGGTCAGGTTCAACACCGCTATTTCTTTCTCAGCCCTAAAGTATTTCTTGGAGTACAGACTATCCAACGATAGAAAATGACCTTCCAATATCCAATAACATTGTCCTTCCTGTCCAAAACTGGTATGACCTAACCAGTAGTCTACAGATTTTTCTCTTCTGTTCCTTCTGTTTGTTCTCTGACAAGATGTATTTGCATTTCTCGTGGCATATTGATAGAGCTTCATATTCAGTTGGAATAAATGGAGTTTATTCCACATTATATGCTTAAGAAAGTCAGTAGTTAAGAAAGGATACTTTGGTCATGAAATGTACTATATATTTGTTGCTCTTCAGAAAGAGAAGTGTTTGTCTACCAAGTTCTGATTAAAGGTTTTAGCAAGCAGATCATTATATAAAAATACATACAATACATGCAGAAATTTTTCTATTAATAAAAAATATAATACCACTGTATTAGTAAACCAAATTTTATCAATGTATATGAGACAGATTCTTTAAAAGATTTGCCCAGTAAAGAATACTTTGCCCATTGATAACAGTGCTGTGTGATGAATATGTGGCACACCTATTATGAGGGTGAATTAGAGATTCTTCAATTTACACATAATAGGATCTTGCATGAGGAAGAAAAATGTATCTCAGATGTAAACTGCGCAGCAGTAATAATCTTGGTGGAATGAAACAGTGTCAGAGCACACAGGCACTTGAAACACTTTTCAAGTAACACTGGATCTCTTCTTCAGTAGTTGTACTGGAGAAAATAAATCTCCTGCAATGTAGTTGCAAGACTAGAATATGAATTAATGCCATGACTCTTTGGCCATGCAGAGCTGACCTGGGAGTACCGGGATTTCTGTGGTATAAAAAGAGCTCTGGTATAAACTAGAAAGCTGTGGGTCCTTAAAGCACTGAGGACAATTCTCAAACACATATCACCTGCCCCACCTATCCCATCTTCCCTCAGTCATTGAAATTAAACTCACAATCATTTCTATACAGACTCATGCTGTCTTTGAATAGTAAAAGAAATGCAGAAAGAGAAGAGGACAATGCAATGCAAAATCAAAAATCAAATAGTCAAGACCTAGTAAACACAAATATACATGAGCCTGGATACTGCCTCTGTGCTGCACTTGACAGATCTTATGGGCAAAGCAGATTTTAAAATACTTCCCTTAAATTTAACATCTCTTATTTTCTTCCTGGATAGTGACTGACAGTTGCAACTCATATATAGACATGTACTGGCTCACCAGGCTGTGACCCTGCCAGCCTCAGGCAGCCCACCTTCCCTAGCAGGGACCACCTGGTCCCCAGCTGCTACTCCAGAAGATCACAGATTTGACACAGGTGTCCTGTCTGCCAATGACATCTGAATGCTTAAGGTGCCCTTAGGTACCTCAGACAGCATTTACTCATTTTCAGTCAAAAGTGAAAATGTGAGCAAATGAGCCTTAGAGATTTTCTTTGGTGGGGAGACATATATTTTTGATCCCATTCTGATGATTCCAAGGAGGACCAGCCTGGTAAAAGTTAGGCCTAACAACAAACAGCAGTTGGTTTTCTATATCTGTAGTAATAAACACAACATTAGTAATTTATAAACTTAAATAAGATTATCAGCTTCACCCTGGTAGGTATAAACCTCAAACATGTTTTAAACTACAGCTTAAATTATGCAAAAACATTTCCAGTGGAAATATTTTCTTCCTCCAAATCTCTTTGACTGACAATGTTTACCTCTAGCTTTCATATTTTTCATCTGGAACATTCTCTAAGGGAAACTTAAATCTTTAGAAAATTGCAAAGAAGGACACTAAGTGCAAAGAGGTTTTAAAATTAGGACTTTGGACAACCACAGAAATAAAATAAGTCAATAAATGATGCTAACAAGTTATAGAAGGCATTTAATAATATGAGTTTGGTCTTGGTAAGGATAAACAATAACTGAGTCTGTGCATTCCTGTATGTACAAAAAAAGAAACCAACAGCAAAAGAGAAAAATGGATATTGGAAAGTAAATACCATATGCTTAATTTATTATAGATTTATTTTTATATTTGTATGTGATATAGCTACAAAAATACACGTATGATCAATTAGCATTAGTGTTTACCAGCATGTTTCCAGTCTTATACAAAATACAGTTTTCAGAACAGTATCACTTGATTGTCTTTGCAGAAGTACTTCAGTGCATTTAAAGAAATGCTAAAGTCTGGTAGCAAATCCTGTATCATACCATTTATATCCTGGCAATGTGGAAAAATATCAGTATTTTTCTTTAGAACTCTTGGTTTATAAAGAGTGTATTAATTGCTCTTTTCAGAAAAAGGGAGCATTTGCATATCTATGGCAAGTTGTCAGTTTAAGACATATCAGGGGAAGCTATGTGAGTCACACCATGTCAGAGTACAAAGCACAAAGTAAGTTTAAGTAAATGCTGCAACCTGACATTCTATGTCAGAAGCAGATACATCATTACCTAGGTAATCCAATCTATGACAACTTCATTATCTAAAATTTTCAGTGCTGAAAAGCCATGTTAGCTATGGTTTGCAAAGGTCTTTTCTAATCTGAAAACCTCTGCTTCATGAGGGCAATATTGTTAGTGATTTACATGCCATGCTCAGGGCTACCCTTGTATGGAAGGAGTTGAATTTTCTTTTCACAAACAAACTAGCTACAACAAGATAGTAAGATATAACATTGAGATATCATAAATTTGTCATACATGGAAAATTTGCAAGATCAACAATACAACGGTGGGAAAGATGGATTTTTTTTTTTAATTTCAACAATTGTGCATAGTCAAATGTGCACAGTCTATCATTAATAAGCCAAGAAAAGATTCACCCAGCCTTGTTTGGGACATTTAATTTGGCTGCTGATTTAGGTACCTATAACCTGTTTAAAGAGTCTCTAAGGCATCCAAAATTGTCTAGAAATATAAAATCTTATTAAATTACTGCCTTTCTTAGGTGTCTAATTCAGCCACCTAGGTAGATGTTTAAGCCCTTCCTAATCTCTTGTAGTTGTTGGTTGTCGAGGAAGTCTTTCTAATAGCAAATTTACTAGACTTTACTAAGGCGAATTACTGTAGGATATAGGAACAATCTTATTCAAATACATGGCATTTGTCATAATTCCAACAAAAATGCCTTTCTGTATAGCTTTGAAGACCTTCTTTTGGGACAGTGAGTGCTGAGTACATTGCAAATTTAATATTTGCAGTTAATGCATCTAGGTCAAAATCTATATACTTTAAAAAAAACTCAAAAACCTGTACCTGGGGAAGATCATGGAGAAGCTTCTCCTAGAAGTTGTGCTAAGGCACATGAAGGACAGGGAGGGGATTTGGGACAGCCACCACAGCTTCACCAAGGACAAGTCTTGCCTGATGAACCCAGTGGCCTTCCATGATGGAGTCACTGCATCAATGGAAAAGGGAAGGGCTGCAGATGTCATTTATCTGGGCTTCTGTAAAGCCTTTGATGTGGGTCCCCACCACATCCTCCTCTCTAAATTGGGGACAGAAGGATTCAATGGGGAGACTGTTAGGTGGAATTCGTTGGGTACAACTAGAGGATAGCTGTTCATGGTTCAGAGTCCCAGTGGTGTCCCTCAGTGAATCCACACTGGAACTGGTGCTGTTTAATATTTTCACTAATATTGGAACACTTAGTAATATTATTAGATATAGATTAAAGGATCAAGCACACCCTCAGAAAACCTGCAGATGACATCAAGCTTCAAAGAGAAAAAGAGTAGGCTTAGATTAGATGTTAGAAATAAATTTTTTCCTGTGAGGAAGCACACTACAACAAGGAAGGTGAGGCGCTGGAACAGGTGGTACAGAGAAGTTGTGGAAGCTCCATCCCTGGCAGTGTTCAAGGGCAGTTTGGATGGGGCTTTGAGCAACCTGGTCTAGTGGAAGGTGTCCTGCCCAAGGCAGAGGGTTGGAACTGGATGGTCTTTAAGGTCCCTTCCAACGCAAATCATACAGATTCTATGCTGATCCCACAACCTTTGCTGGTCATAATATAAGCTTGCTTTGGACCATTCTTACAATTCCATTCATTTCAGAAAGACACTACTGGGAAACCTTCACAAAGTCTCTTTTTGGAAATGAAATTTGAAGACAATTGTCCTCATAGAAAAGTCTTGACTTGAGAGAGACAAGAGTCTTCCTAACTTTGACTGTTTGCTTGCATGTGTTTAAATTGGTTCAACACATTATGTGGATTATATACTTTTATTTGTTATTTTGCCCATTTGAGTATAAATTGCTAGAAAATTTGTTTTGTGAGAGCACTACTGTCTGTGGAAAGACCTGTGTGAATCTAACAATATAAATCAATCCAAAAGACAGTGCACGCACTTAAGTGCACATCTTAGAAAATTTCAACTCTATGAGCGCAAAAAGTTTAGAAATTACAGCATGGACAAACCATTGAAAGTTAGATTGTTTAAGTGCAGTGTTTCCCAAGTATGTAGAATTTAGCATTGGCCAGAGAAATACAGCAAACAAGGTACTGCTCAGGAGACCAGCAGTTTCTGGTTTAGCAACACTGGAATTCCTGGGAAAAGGGAAAGACTCATAAGGGGCTAAAGCAATCTTTTTTTTTTCTTCTTTTTTTTTTTTTATTAGAGATACATAGAGGTGCCAATTACAATTAATTTATCTTGTTCATAATTTAGGCTATTGTCAGGTTCTTGATCCCCTTATTAGGACTACCAGTGCACACGCCTCATATCCCAGGGCAGACTGCACTGTTGTATTCTTACTCCTTTTTAACAGTTTAAAAATTAACTGTCTCTTTTATCTGAGTACATTTTGTACACGCGCCTATATCCTGTACAAACTGGTTGTCCTGTTGAGTGATGCTTACTCCCACTGACGTCTGCTGTGATAAGATGGAATGAGTCACACTAGGTGTTCGTAAAGGTTAACAAGTAATATATTCAGAGCTGTAGATAAATCACGATGCCCTTCTATGTGGCAGATGCTACAGAGCAAATTGCTGAGAAATGCCTAAAAGTAGGTAAATAAATAGGTAGAATCAGTGGCTTCAAAATAAATTTAAAGGTGCACATTCAGAAAGCTGAGCATTATCCCTGCACGAAATAGTGACACTGAATGACCTCTGAATATGATTTCATTGTTAAGAATCTGGATACACCATAGATAAAAACACTTTTTTAGCATCTTGTCACTGTGTGCTGCCAGTGTTAAATGTGGTTCACATCCCGATTTTGCAGCTTTTACACCTGTCTGATCTGCACCCTCCCTGGAGGGTTTTCTAGCCAAGACAAATCAGCATAACAGTTCTGCTCTAGCTCCCTGCCCCTCTGCTATGAGAGTCAAAGAGACAGTCAAAATACACTGGTGGGGTTTCTTTCTTTTTTTTCCTTCTTCCTCTCTTTCCTTCTATAACAAAGAAGCCAAGGAAACCATTGATCATGCCATGAAGGATTTGGTAACTCAGTACATGGTATCTGTCTTCTGAAATACTACTGCAGAAAGGTTTTATCACAATTTTACTTAGGCCAATTTTCAGGAGGTGTGGAAATATATTGGTCTTGCTGCAGTCACTACAGATGACTGCACAGATCCAAATAAAGATATTATCAAGCCAAATACTAGTTCTTACTACTTTATTCCGTAAAAAAAAAATGTTTTCCTCTGGTTTCTTCAAGTATGTTGCCCAATTTCCTTCCTAAAAAAGTCATGTAGTTCTGCCACTAGAGTAAAAGTTGATTTGTTCAGTCCTTGTGTTATCTGTATTCATTAATTAACTAGTAGCACTAACTCTCCTCCATCCTTCCTTGACATGGGAGTAGAAGATATATAGTCAAGGCTCTGGATTTTCTATGCTGATGTAATGGCCCATAGAAAATCATTGCAAACTACTAGGCATCTGTTCTGCAAAGCAAGGTCATCAGTAAATTCTAATGGAGGAATATTTTACTCCATACTCATATATGCTAAAGCTAATATACTCAATATCTAGTGATTTGTTATTTGCTGGATCTAGAAAAGTCCCTGTGCAGTCTATGCAAGTATTATATCATTCTATGGATGTACCTATCACTGAGACTCTCTAAAATTGTTTTTCAGAGGCACCCATTTTCTCTACTGGCTGGACAGGCAGTCTGTCTGTTTAGCTAAGGTGCTATGAATCAGGATACCAAGACAGCAATCCATTCATTAGACAGTGTAGTATTTGCTTCAGGTGAAAACTCTACATTTCAAAATGCATAGAAGTTATATTGAATATAAAAGCTTTTACCTATACAGTTATAATGTTGCTTATTGCAATATTTTATTGTCTAGGATTTCCATTCAACTTCTGAGTCCCAGGGTTCAAACATACCTAAAACTATTTTAATCTAAACAAACTGAAACATTGCAAAATATATGATTTTCAGTAAAATTAAAAAAAAAAGGGAAATATATGGAGAGGAAAAAGTTTCAATTATCTAACTCCATCATCACCAGCTCATCAGCTTCTGTCTTATCGCTGGTCTTGGTCATGGATTTCTCTGTTCCTGTATTTCAAGACTCAATTCCCAATAAAAATCACTACTATTATTGCTAATTTTGACATCACTGCTCCTCTCTCTGTTTTCTTTTTTCTTCAGTTCCAAGGAGATGGAGCAAAAGAATGCCTCACTGCTTTGCCTCTTAGGGACAGGTTCTAGGCAGACAAAAGTTAATCAAATATCATTTTTAATTTGCAACAGCTTCCTGTAATGGATAGTATCTATTAATGCACCTGGTATCTATTAAAAAATATTCCATTTTTATATGAGCTTTTGGGGACACAATCTTTCCCTTTACATAAAACTCACAAATATATTTTTAATTTATCATATTATTATGTACCCATAAAAATAATACAAAGAACTGAAATAAAATCCTTCAGAACCCCATAGTCTGAAATACCTGATGTACCTTGTGGCAAGGAAGACATTCATATTACAATGATTTCCATGAATATTCATAAAAATAAATGCAATAATTTTAAAATATGGTCTGCAGGCTTGACCTTCCTTTTAGTAAGGCAGTGACCATACTTCAATATCATTTAATTACTCCATTTTAAAACCTTTCTAAAAAGTATATTGTCTGCTTTGAGTAATGGTGTACAGGAGCAATCCACCTCAGCAGTTAAACATTTTAAGTGAAACAATCAATTTGAATGACAATCTGTTATTCATCCATAAAATGTATTAACTAATGAAAAATAGACATTTCTCCACAATATTACAGTCACACATTTCAGTGAGAGACTTAAAACAACTGGGACTTCACAACCTTTTGATACAATTAGATATGTCTATGGCTAAATCAGCAGTAAAGTGTTTGAAGTCTATCAGGGTTGAGTGAAATAGCTACATAACTAGAAGCTATGAATAAAATGAAAGAAGACAAAGACTTAATCACTAGTCAATTCCTTTGTGGGTAGAGGGAAAGAGCCTGGTTATTTGACAGCTTTTATTTATCCAAAGGTCAGAATTAAGAAATATACAATTTACAGAAGCATTCTTTCAATAGATCAGGGAACCTATTCCTTCATATATTTATGTCACAAAGCAGCATTCATAAAACATGGGCCATGATAATGAAAATAGAAAAGAAAAATATTTTGTGTAAAGGCAGATTCAGAGTCAATTTCCTGTTCCAGGAAACAATTTTACCATATTTGATTTAGAACTGGATAAACAAATTCCATCCCCACTACAACAGAGAGTGCTATAGCATGGCTGTTTTGAAAGTTACTACAGCACTACTTTAAGAAGGTTCTGATCAAAATAAAAATATCAAGATTTCATATCATTTTATGTAATAAAAATCTTTCAGCCTCATGATGTTTTAAAACTGCTTTTTAAGACACTTTATGGTTTTGCTTGTTATTCTGACAGAGAGAGAAAGAAAGAAAGAAAGAAAGAAAGAAAGAAAGAAAGAAAGAAAGAAAGAAAGAAAGAAAGAAAGAAAGAAAGAAAGAAAGAAAGAGAAAGAAATAGCATGAACCTGTATGAAATAGCTTGTCAACATACCTGTAAAAGCTTTTATGCATCCAACAGCTTTAGTAGCAATGCACTGATGGGCCATTATTCATCATAGGAAAAAAGCACCTGCAAAGACTGCTTCTCCTTTAGGCAAGGGAGCAGCAGCCAAGCAACAGGATGAGGCATGTGCTGCAGACTGGAAAATAATTTTTTCCCCGGTTCAGGCAGTGTGTAGCTCAGTGTGAGAGCCAAAGACTGGGAACTGACTTGAAAATCAACCACCTTGTGAAAGAACAAGAACTTGGACTTTGAAACAGCTAAGAGTGAGATGTTTAATTCACTTCTTTTTATTAAAAAAAGAGCTCTTGGCCTGGTCATCTGCATTCTGGTGACCGAGGACCTGAAGTATTGTTGCCATCACTGCTGAACAGTTCAACTCTGTGCAGCCGAGTACTCACAGCTAATGTTGAGTGTGCTTCCTGGGTAGTGATGGCTTTGAGTATATAATGGTAATGGTTAATAACAAGAACAAAAGAAATGTGTTGTTAATTACTACCAGACTAGAAAAGCTTTATTTTACCATTACAGTCATTAATTATAAAGTTTTTTAAACATACCCATTACAGTGAAATCTGATTCCTACCTCTTAATTTCTTTTTAGTGTACATGTATGTATGTGTACACACACTTGTACACACAACCATATACAACAAATGGTTTCATCCCTAAAACTAAGATGCATTGATAGGGAAATGAAGGAAAGCTGGTCCATGGTAATGAAGGAAAGTTCCTACATGAAAACAAATAAACGAGCTCTAAGAAACACTCTAGTTTGGTGTATATGAAAGAAAAATTTTTGTTATTCTCATGGTTATCTTTGATTTCAATAACATTTGGATCAGTCATGAAATCAGTTGTGCAACTCTCCTTCAGAACAAGAGTGTCATAATTTCAAAGTATTTCGAAATGAGTTTCTTCTAAGAAGCCAGGAATTTGTTAATATTTGAAGGGTATCGTGCATATGAACCATATCTGTCCATGAATTGTTATTGACAGACTTCAGCTACTGCAAACCTGTGCATGTTCACTGATTTCAGAGCAGCTATGCCTGTTTACCATGGTTATGAATAGGGCCTAAGGATTATAGGACTACACCTGGGCCAAGAATTTTGTAAGGAACAAAGATAGGCCTGTAACATAAATGGTTCGACAGAATTAAAATGCTTAACTTTTGCACTGCACTTTCTAATGTATTTTGTCTGTTTTATTATTATAATTTCTAACTGATCATACCTAAACAGTTCTTCCTGATTCTCCTAATACTATCCTGAAACAATTTATGCTGAAGACCTTCAGATCAGAAATGGGTTTATTTTTGCAAGCAAAGAATTTAGCAAAGTCACAAAATATAAAAATAATATCTAAGGTAAAAATTATAGCAGACTTAAGACATTCCCTTATTTAGTTTTTAATCAACATCAATTTTTTTTTATTAATTCTATATGTTCAACACCTTATATTTTTCTATAGTTAAACACTTCCAGCACTTCATAAAAAGATAAGATATATTTTCTACTTCTCTCATATCCAGGGAATCAATTGTTCTATCAAATATAGATACCAAGTTATCTTGGTATTATCTATCTTCTAAAAGATAGTTTTGATTTTTCATTAATTTCTATTTCTAGAATTAACACTTCCTAATTTATTCCAAAGGTTTCTACACTCTGGAGTTTAAAATATAGGTTCCTCTTTCTCAGGGTTATGTTTTTCTTTCTATTAATTAAAGTACAATGTTTATTATTTTACAGGTCTACTTATACTCCAAATTTGATAAATCAGTTACTTATCAATTTAAAAGTGTGCCAGTTTTTCATTATTCTGCAGTGACAATAAATGTCTTGATAAGAGCACATTAAATTCTGAGTTCTGTTTCCTCCTGAGATGTGGTAATTTCCATTTCTATTCTGACACTGCCATTAGCCATCCTGTCTCTGCCCCTGGATACACTTTAGTCTTACTGAAAGTGATGCCAAGTTTTAATAACTTTGATTATTTGCAACTTGAATGATTTTAATCTCCTTCCAAAATTCTTTTGGTCTCAGGCTTGTGTCTTACCTTTTTAGATCCATGTCTTATAGAAATTAAACTCTAAGCAAAGACCAATATCTCTAAAGAGTAACTCACCCCTGCTAAGATAACCAGTGATATGCCTCTTGGAGGAACCTTCCTTTGTCTGTAAATTATTGGGAAAACCTGGCTGCTGCTTAATTTAACTGTTAGTTGACATAAATTTATCCATAAGGATTGACAGTTGAATAAACAGGTGAAAACATGGAGAATAACTGTTTACTTATAAATTCCCAGTTCTTCTTACTATAGTTGTAGTCCCAGGTATCACAGACCCCACCCAGTTACCACTGGATTTAGTGACAAATTCTTTTAGTGAACTTTACTAGGTAGCAAATTGGGATGGAAAATAGGCATAAATTTCCCAGTGTTTCAAGTAGATTGCTACACATTCAAGGATCAAAATAGCAGAAAAAATCTATTCAGAGTGGGATATTATTCATCACTTGAAGTAACAATTCCCTGCTGAATTTCACATGGCTCTACATAGGTACTTAGAAGATTGAATCATACATTTTGAACAAAGAATATTAATTTCTCTTTTGTAATTCATATTTTATAGGATAGTTTAGTTGCTGACAGAAAAAAGTGTTTGGGGAGTAGTATAGGAACAGTAAAAGGATTTAAAATTATTAGCCATATGAATTGCATTTCTAGTGTAGCCATCACTAAAACCTGGCATTGAGAGTGGCACTAGGAAAATTTTACTTTTCACAGAAAATAATGATTGCAATGCACAATTATAGAAGTATTTGACCAGAGGTTGAGATTGCTTATGCTATGGTTTGATTTGGTATTTGAATCTGAATCAGAAGGGTTCAGACTTGAGGAAAAGAATAAATAGTATGGAAATTGTTACATCTTTCCATCTAATATTTTGACCCAACATTGCAGAAGGAGGGAAATGTGATATCTTGTTCTGGTCAGCATATTGTGATTCTGTGAAAGAAGACTAATTTCTCAAAAAACAACCACCACTGTAGACCAAAAATTTGTTATTATGGGATCATTGTTATCTACTGGATAGATACCTTATGGCTTCATTTGTATACATTCCACTTGGAGCAGTACTCAAGGAAAACAGTGATCACAATTTAAGCAGTTTGCCATACCATCTTTTCAGCTGCTAGATTAACACTTGCATAAGCCTCAGTTTTCAGCACAACTCTTGTAGCACAATTACAGTAGAGAGGTTGGGAATGAGAAGATCAGTGGAGGATGGCACAAAACAGGTCAGCAGGACTAAACCAACCCATTGCTATATTCCTTCTCATCTGCCCAGCTCTAAAGTGTGAAGCTCAAACAGATTTCCAGCTGGTGGAGAACAAAGCTTCCCTTCAAGTGTTACATCTGTTAGATCCATGTCATATGACTGTTAGAGGAGCAATACATTCATCCCACCCAGCCCTAAGGAAAAATGAGTGACACTGGAATAAAGAAATGCAAACACAGCATTTGTTTCTACCGCTGTTATTTTTCAGCCCTTTTACATGTATAGATAGGATTTGCCTCATTAACTAATGGTCTTTGTTTTCTCCTTATTATTTTCAACTCTTTCTTGAAAATTAAATTGATAGATTTCCTCAAAGGTTTGCACAAAATATTTAATGGAACATCTGGATCTAAGGTAACTACTGTTTGAAAACAACAATTAAATATATTAACAGGCAGTGGCAAAAGTATTAAATTAACTAGAGGTTAATGTGTACCTGCCACTTCATGCACCATAAATATTCTTCTGTGCATGCTTTAATTGAAAAATTTATGAGAATTTAGGCTATGAAAATTGAAAAGCACAGTTAGATAAAAACTGCAGTTGGATAAATAGCTCAGTAGGAGCTCATCCTACAGTTAATGCTAAAAAGTGAACATGAGGCATCAAAATATTGAATATAGCAAATAGATATTAAATTCCATTTTATTTTATTCTCGGCACTTATCTACCAGCCACCAAAGAAGTTATCTTGCTTGTGCTGATGTAAAACTATTCTGTAACAGTCATGACTATACAAACTGTAAGTGTAATCAAACTAAATAAAGAAAAGCAATCAAAAAGAAAACATGAGCAAAACCCCATAAAATTAGGATTGTGTGTCATAAAAAACACATGGCATATATGCAAGCAGTCACTACAACAAGCAGCCTATATCTAAGTCTATGCACCTTTAGTTTATAACTACCCAAAAGGCAGTACAAGTAATAATATTCTTTAAAAATTCTTAAGTAAACATATCACCTGAACAAAAGACCATCAGGATGAAATCAATTTTTTTTGGCTTCAGGAGAGTCAGATCTTTATTTAAGAGCAAATAAATTCAATCTATTTTTATTAATAATAGTTTTCACACATTTCACACATACTGAACCAGACAGACTCATTGTTTTTCTTGACTTCACATGCCTAGTGACAGGAAAAACCTAGAGGAAACAAAGGAAAAAATAATCCTAGCTCAGATTATTACTATGTTTAAAGACTAGAAAGCATTCATAGTTTTCTGACAAGTCTGTGCTAAATAGGAGAGAATCTTTTGTCCCATGGAGTGTTTTTCAGTTATTTATTTATTGCAGAAAATATTGGTCCTGGTATGATTTATTCAGATACCATGGAGATAAATAAATTTCGATTTCTATATAGTGTTCATAGTAGCTCTGCTGGAATCAGGCACTTTCCATGTTGTAACACCAGCATTGCAAACACCAGTCTTCAATGATAAACAAAAGGAATATTTTTTCAAATATCCATGTACATACACATATATACATATATATGTATTTATAAGTATACTGGTAGGCATAATGTAAAGGACGCATGCATATAGACACACACTCAACTTCCTTGGCACATACTGCTAGCCAAAAATTACTTTTGCAAGCAAATTCTGGTAAATCCATGTTATGCAACTAATTGAGGTAATCAAGATACTCAACATCATAAAATTGTGCCTATTGCTTCCAGAAATGATTTTCTGATTTCATTAGCTTTTAGAATTAGTACTTATCTTTGACTTTAAATAGACTACAAGCTCTGTACTGTGCATATAAATGTTCAGTCTGTCTGTTTAATCATTCAGTTTCAGTATTTTGCATGATGCCATATGTTCCTGTGACTAAACAATCTGCAGTTTCTATTCTGCTGGCTTTTATTTTTGAGATCTCTGGGATTTAAAATTTCTCTACCAGCAGTGCCATTCCCTCTATACTCTGATCTGCCTCTTAGCTTTACAATCAACAATCCAATACAATCATATTCCCTAAAAGAGAACACGGATGGTGTCATTTCTTCACATGATGATGTTAATTACTGTCACCCCATCACACTCATATTTTCATAACAGAAACTGTAGGGACACATCAAATTAACTTCTTCCTCATCTGTATGCCTATTCCAAAGCCAAGAAGCTTTATTTCTAAATTACCTCATCTTTGTATAAATATATTTAAAGTATTTCAAAGAGAATGATTGAAATTTAGAATGCCCTTCTTGTCCTCATAAAATTTACATATATTTATCTCCTTCCTGGATTTTATTTTTATCAAAATTATATGACGTGTTGCATTGACCCTGGGTAGATTCCAGGTGTCCACCAAAGTGGACACTCCCCTCCTTAGCTGGATGGGGGAGAGAATAATATAAGAGAAGTCTGATGATTCAAGACAAGGACAGGAAGAGACCTCCCACCAGCTACCAAGGACAGGAAGAGACCACTCACCATGGACAACACAGACTCAGCTTGGGGAAATTAGTTTAGGTTATTGCTAATCCACTCAGAGTAGGGTAATGAAAAATAAAAACCAAATCTTAAAAAAACCTTCCCCTACTCCCTTCTTCCCAGGCTCAACCTCACTCCTGAGTCCTATTTTGCCAGCAGCTCAGCAGTACAGGGAATGGGGGCTCTGGTCAATTCATCACACATTGTCTCTGTTGCTCTTTCATCTGCAGGGGGAGGACTCCTCACACTCTTCCCCTGCCACAGGAGACAGCCCTGCATAAAATTCCCCACCATGAGTCCTTCCACAATCTACAGTTCTTCATTAGGTGCTCTAGCATGGGTCCCTCCCATGGACTGAATTCCTTCAGGAAAAGAGTGCGCCAGCATGTGACCCTCATTGGGTCCAAACTTCTCACCAGCAGGACCTGCTCTCTCCACAGGACCACAGGTTCTGCCAGCAAGTTGCTCCAGTATGGGCTTCACGTGGGGTCAAAATGTCCTTCAGGGATCCATGCTCTGGTGTGGAATCCTCCAGGGGCTGTAGAGAGATTGCTCCACCATGGACCTCCATGGGCTGCAGGGGCACATCTGCCCCACCATGGTCTTTACCACAGCCTGCAAGGGAATCTCTTCTCCTGCACCTGAAACACTTCCCGCTCATCCTTCACTGACCTTGGGGTCTGCAGAGCTGTTTTCTCTTGTATTCTCACTTGTCTCTTTGCCTGCAGCTGCCCAACTGGGATTTGTTCCTCCTTCTTGACTATCTTATTCCAGAAGTGCACCACCATCACTGATGGACTTAATATTGGCCAGCAGTGGGTCTGTCTTGGAGACAGCATTGGCTCAGTGACACAAAGGGGAAGCTCCTAGCAGCTTCTTACAGCAGCCACACCTATAGCCCCCCTCACCACCTGAACCCTGCCACGTAAACCCAATACGTGTGATCACTTTAAGGAATTATAGTCACTCAACTGTAAACAGATTACAATCAAGTATTATGTCAGAAATATGTGTGCCTTCACTTCAAAAATCATAGAAAACACTAACAAGAAATATGTACAACAGCAACAAAGATGGCAATTTTTCTTCATACTATGCCTGAAATGGGAAATAAATGAAAGAAACTGGACACCACTGTCTTACTGCTGTTAAAGGCTTCATTACTAATTCAAGGCATCCATAGGTTAATGACAGATTAGAGAAGCTTTCAACTACTCCAGTCTTGATTCAAGCAGGAAATCAACCTGGCTACCAGAAATAGAGAGAGGCAGGGGAAGAGATGTGTAAATAAGCAGCCAGCCTTGCACCATTTTAGTTAGCATGTCAGGAGCAAAACAAACTGTACCTGAACCATGTTTTGTGCTATAATGCACAAAAGTAATAATGCCTCTCTTAAGGCAGAGACTGCTGCCAGTTGTGACTCCACAGCAACTAGTAGGTACCTACACTTCTTGAAAGAAAAGGCATCTTAGTGATGAATTTGTTTGTCAGGGTGATAAGCTTATCTTCAGGAGCATTCCACAGCGAAGTGGGGTAACAGCACACCAGAGTGGGTCCTGAAATTGGAAAGCCCCAGGAGAGTGCAGAGACCTCCCAGGAGCTGGTAGCTCACACAATAGATGATGGGTGGTGGCAGAGGCAGCTTCCTCCTGAGAGGTATGAGGGCACATGTCTGTGAGCCTGACACACTCTCTACAGGGGTGTGCTGCTTGCTGTGTGTTGGTATCAGGGATGTCACTGAGAGAACACCAAGCCTTGTGCAGTTCATTATTCCCTGCTACTGTTGCTCCTTGTGGGCACCAGTGACAGACAGGAGCAGCCTGAAAAGGGCCAAGAAGGATTAGAGAGTCCTTGGACAGGCAGTAAGGATCTCTGGAAGACAGGTTTGTTTTGGTTTTTTTTTTTTTTTTTTTTCATAAATTCTACAGGTCAAAGGGAAGGAGTTTGAAAGAGATTAGTCAAAAGCAGCATGGCCAACAGGATTAGGGAGGTGATTCTGCTCCTCTACCCTGCTCTTGTGAGTATAGACCTGGAGTGAGTCTGGAGGTGGGCCACAAAGATGATTAGAGGGCTGGAGCCCCTTTAGAGAGTGACAAGGTTGTTCAGCCTGGAAAAGACTGGGCTCCAGGAAAACCTTATTGCAGCCTTCCAGTACCTAAAGGATAACTACAGGAAAGATGAAGAGGGGACTTTTCATGAGGGCACGTGGTGACAAGACAAGGGGGAATGGTTTAAAACTGAGAGTTGGTTTAGATTAGATATTAGGGAAAAATTATTTACTCAGAGCATGTTGAGACACTGGCATAGGTTGCCCAGAGAAGCTGTAACTGTCCTACCCCAGAAGTATTTAAGGCCAGTTTGGATGGGGCTTTGAGTAACCTGGTCTTGTGGAAGGTGTCCCTGTCCATGGCAGAGAGTTTGGAACTTTCAGGTCACTTCTAACTCAAGCTATTCTATGATTTTATTATTCTATGATTATTGAAAATACTTCCAAAAATATTTCTTCCCTCATAGGTGGTGTTTTTATGATTTATAGTTTTATGCAGATAAAATTAGAGGCAGGTTTATGGGCCCAAAAAGGAAACAATTTCTTCATGTTCAAAAGTAGTTTACCCACCAAGGGCAAAATTTACACATTTTCTTTATGATGGAAATCAAGAACACATTATACTGGCAGTTTCTAAGGCTCATTAGACCAACTAATCTGATGCTTTTCTAAATTAACACTGATTATTTTCTTAATATCTTTTTCTAACTTTTTAACAAACTATTTTGGTTTTCATTGTTCTATGAAATCAGCTCCTGCTTTCATGTCAGTGCTTAATTCAGCAACGTTTTCTGAAGTGTATCTTTAGTCCCTGTGTCAGATTTAACAGCTTCACTTAGTGTTTTAGTTAACTTCCATGCTCAGCTACTTTGCCATTTATAGTTTCATCTGCTTCCATCTGCTCTGAACAAAGTTGCAGTAAATCTGGCCTCTTGCCTTTTCTGTCAATTTTTAAGTGAAAAAAAAGTCTAGAGGGCAGGAGCCCCAGATTTGGAAGGCTTAGTGGAAATCCTTATTCCCTCACAGACCCGTGTTATGCTGAATAAAACACAAACAGCCCATTAAGGGCTTAGGATCCTTAAGCTTTATTATATCTGGGGAGGATCTGAGGAAAGGAAGAAAAGAACTTGTAAAAGAAATTCTGTGAGAACAGAAAATTATTTTTTATCCATGATTACAGAATTATTCACTAATTTTAGGTATCTTAACCTTTCTCCAGTTGGCTTCAGTTACAGTAACAGGTGTTCCTCTCTTTGATTCATCACATACTAAAACTTTTGAACTGACAGGTGCAACTAGCTTTTGAAAAATTCAATTGAATTTTTCTGAAAATTGAAATTTTAAAAAAAGAAGAAAATATTTATTATTGATTCCTCTGAGAACATTTACAAAACACTCTTGTTTTGAGCTGACTTAGGGAGTTATGAAAGAAGGTGAGAGCTCATTTAATTTAAATATGTATTTAATCAAGAATGGGAATCACTAAGATCTCAGGATGAAAGAGAGAAAGAATAGAGGGAAATATTTGCCTTTGAGTGTGAAACTATTTTTAATTGAATGTTTGTATTAGTTCTCCTTCCTTCCTATACTGCACTGAAGGGGCATGATGAAGCAGCTGTGTGGTGCTTTGCTGTCTAACCACAGCAACATTAGGAAAAACAAAAAACAGCCACAGACTGAACAGATCTATTCTACGGAGTAAATACCAGAAAACAGGCAATTAAAAAGTCACCTATGCTGTCTTCTTGATGCGATATAGTTTGGGAGCAGGACACATAGAACAATAAAGTATTTGTCTTACTGATCATTAAGTGGCACAAGGTTAGGCAGCATGAATACTAACTTTGAAATAATACTTTCATTTAGTTGCAAGCTCCTAAATTTCCCCTCATCCAGTAGAGATCTCTTGCAAGCCAGAATTGGTTTTATATTAGAAAACTGGATGAGTCATTACAGTGATAACATGAGAAGCTGAACTATGCCTGGAAAGCATTAGACAGCCTCTTTAAGGAGGCTGTTGAAACAGTTAACAAACAACATTACAGTTTACCAGTATAAAACTCATAAAACATTGTCTAATAGAGAAACAGCTTCCACTGGGGAAAGCTGGCAAGAGGAACTGTATATGAGATGCTGTGATTCAAGTGAGCACCAGAAAATTCTATTCTCCTCCTGTTTCCAAAATTCCTTTGTGCATGGCACATGGAAAACTTAAACAGCACATGGTTCCACATCCAAACCTTCTATTTTTGTCTCAAAATCACATATATAAGCTAGACATACTTCATGTTGGGCTATGTCAGTCCTAGTGATGCACCTTTGCTTTTCCTTTAAATAATCCTAAGGAGAGCTTCTGTTCACCCTGATAGATCCCCAAGGGTGGACAATAAAAGCATTACATTTGTGGAGTGCAAACCACATTCACTTCACACTATACACATAATTATTCACTGAGCAGCTTTATTTTTCCACTTATTAATTAATACCTTCCTTACACAGAAAACAGAGATAATTATACATAAGCTTTCCTGAAATAAGATCCCACTTAATAGTAAGAAAAAGTAACATGAAATTACTAAGGGTGCAAGAGAGAAGAGAATGAAAAACAGTACAAAAACCTCAATGAGCAAAAAGCACAGATAAAAAATATCACATGGAAATTACTTTCTGAAAAAAATATGCGTGGGCATTGATATATGGAAAAATAGGCTTATGTATTGGGTTTGCATGGGTTTGGTAGCAGGGGGACCTAATGGGTGACATCTGTAAAAAGCTGCCAAAAGCTTCCTCCATGTGCAGCAGAGCCAATGCCAGCCAGCTCCAGGACAGATATGCTGCTGGCCAAGGCTGGGCCAGTTAGAAATGGTGTTAACACCTCTGTAATAACATGCTTTAGAAGGAAAAAAGGCATTGCACAGATTTACTTACAGCCAAAGAAGTGTGGAGTGAAAATATGTCAGAGGAACAGCTGTTCAGACACCAAGGTCAGTGCAGAAGGAGGGGCAGGAGGTGCTCCAGGTGCCAGAGCTGAGATTCCCCTGCAGCCCCTGGTGCAGCCCATGGTGAGGCAGCTGTGCCCCTGCAGCCCATGGAGGGCGATGGGGATGCAGAGATCCACCTGCAGCCCTTGGAGGAGCCCCACACTGGAGCAGGTGGATGCCTGAGAGGAGGCTGTGACTCCATGGGAGGCCTGTGCTGGAGCAGGCTCCTGGCAGGGACCTGTGGATCCATGGAGAGAGGAGCCCATGCTGGAGCAGTTTCGCTGGCAGGACCTGTTACCCTGTGGGGAGCTCACACTGGAGCAGGCTGTGCTTGCAGGGCTGCACCCCATGAAGAGTGACCCAGACTGGAGCAGTGTGTGGAGAACTGTTGCCCATGGGGTAGACTCATGTTGTTGAGTCTCTTTTTCCCCTGACAGTATTCAGTGAGTAATTTCTGTCAACACAGAAAACTTTTGTTGTGTTTCCTCTGCCTACTTGTGGAGAGAAGTGATAGAGCAGCTTTGGTGGGTGCCTGGCATCCAACCAGAGTCTACCCACTGCTACTACTTAAAACCTCAAATACTAAATTCCTTATACACAGTACTGGAGAAACTTAAAACAAATAGGAGATAGCATTACAGACCACTAGAAAAAAACCCAACATATTACATACCTGAATCCTGCAGGAAAGACGTTTGAACTATTAGGCTTGGAATAGGTGGAGAAAGAATATTCCTCCCCATCCCTTTTGGAAGTGGAATAGGCCTTTCTCTCTTATGCATCTGAAAGATGGGATTTGAGAGAATAAAACTGTTCATAACTGTGATTAAAAGCTCTTCTTATATGCTGTGCTATAATGAAATAAAGCAAAGTGTGCAACTGAAACAGCATGTAACTCATAGCACATTTCTTACACAGAGGCAAAAGAATGAAGGTTATATAGCATTCCTTTTAACAGAAGAATGGAAGAATTTGAATGCTACAAACATTATTAAATACTGCTGACTGCTCTAATTTTTGAGGGGTCTTTCATACAGCAAGCTACAGAACACACCAAACCATCTTTTTGTCCCTTGCTTGTCCCATCTGGATCCTAGAGAAATCATTCAAAGATGCAGAAAGGAAAATACATCTGATCTGGCCAAGAAATTGAGTGCTCTGAACAAGGGCACATTGTGCTTCTCAAAACTTAGAATTTTAATATTTCTAAAACTAGTGTACAGAAAAAATTCTGTGAAGTTTCAGCCTCCAGATATGTCTTCAGCCACACTGAATCAATCTCTGCTAGCACCACTTTAATAAATCCTGACTAAGCAATGTTCTGTGGCTTTGTTTCACAGCTGAAGACCCTGGTGCTTTGCTCACCTCATCTGTGTGAGGTTTCAACTGAGTACAGCACCCTGCAAACAAAACATTTGGATAAATCTTTGAGGAGACTAATTTTTTATTATGATTTTCTTTATAGACCTGTCATTTAGGATTTTTTCATAATCTTTCTCACAGATTGCAAAAGATAAGTAGAAGAAATCGGCTAAATGTTTATTCATAGAACTAGAGTGGGATTATTTTTATCTCAGTCGGCACATCATAAGCTCAGAAGAAAAGTATCTACTTTTAAATTGAATAGCACTGAGGAAACAAATTTCAGAGAGCATAAAGATACCAAAGAGCAAAGATTTTTTTAAAGGTTGTTTTTTTTCTTTTTAAAAAAAGAGTAACCTGTGGGACAGAAAAAATAAAAAAATCACGAAATCAAACTTTATAAATAGTAGTTATATTGAGTCAATTTTTATAAGAAAAGGCATCGATTTTTAGTAAAAAGAAATAAAATTGAGGAAAAGAGTGGTGGCAAGTAAGGGCCAATCTCTGCATATAGTAAGAGGTAAATTGGTGTACCTGTGGTAAGTACAACCTTAGAAGGAAACAAACACGTGCCATCTTCAATTAGGAAAACATTTTACATGTTTGCACATAGTGGTGGCTACCCAGAAAAGAGTGTGACATTATACTACAAGTGTTTTGTTTTGACATCTAGCTGTAGCACTGGCTCCAGGCAACTATTAGCCTTTAAATGACCCAAGATTGACAGGTGTTTTCAGTCAGTGTTTATTCATTATTTTAAATTTGATAAATTTATATGTATAATTTGTTTCTTGCTGTTGAATATCCAACAGATCATATTTAAGTCATAATTTTTAGCTGTAGCCATCCACAGAAATTAAATTCAAAGGAAAATGAACATGGTGAGAAGTAATTATCACTTAGAGCGATTTGAACATGCGTGGATATTTTTCTCATTTTATTTGTTTGATTTTCTGCTGGCATCACTAAATAAAATTTAGCCACGGCAAAAGACAAAGCTCATGATCCAAAAATAAATTTCACAAGCTTTGACATGCTTTTCAAAGTGAAATGTACACACCTGATGAAAAATATTCATACTGACAAGTGAATAGTTGACACTGAGGAAAATACATCCAGGTATCTTAAAGGATCATCATGAAGAAATGCACAAATTTGTTGTGACAGAAAAGAATGTTTCAAAATTGAACACTGAACAAATGGAAGAAGATTTAGTCTCCATTTTAGCTATGTGTAGATATAGCTAGTTGAAAAACTTGCCCAATATTTGCTGCCATGGGAGATGGCACAGTTTTAGCCAGTTGTGTTAGATACTTTCAGTCAAAATGAAAAAGAAAATAAGGGAAAAGCAAAAAAATAAGACAAATTTAATGAAAGAGTTTTACAGATAAAGCACAACAAAATCTCAGAGGAGGCAAGGTGGAAGATAATGTTTAAAAAGAAGAAAATTATTCAATGTCATGTGGCAGAAAAGGAAGAAGTTCAGAGAAATAGAACAGTGGAACTGAAAAGGTGATATCAATGAGTAAGATACCAGGAGTGCATGAACAAGGTAAGTGGTTATGGGACAAAGTTTATTCTGTGAGATCAGAAGAAATGATCATGATTCTGGAAAGAAATTATATACTCTTTCTTGAGATGTTAGAAATTATAAGAAACCTGAAAAAATGGTCAGAAAACAGCACTGATGTAGTTTCAGGCTTTAAGTGATCAATCACCTGGACTTGGCATCCTAGATTTGCTGAAATTTCTTAAAAAGTGTTTTTCAGAAAAAGTTACATTGATATATTCAGGAAGGAGATCTATAGTGGGGGATACTATTGCACTAGAAGTAAAATGTCAGAGAAAAATGTACTCAAATACCTTAAAAATTAAAGCAGAGAAGTGGGAAATATGTGCTAGATAATGATCTAAACTCCAAGGGTGCACTGAAGCTACTCATTATTGTCTACAAGCTAAAGTAGTCTGTGCTTTTACAGACAGAGACAAGGTTAGTGCTGCTGGAAGAAAAAAGAAAGTAATGACAGTGAGTGGCAATAATGAATGAAGGAGTAGAAGAGACAGAGTTTGACACCATAAATATTATTTTGCAACAACATTGGCTGTTAAAAACACTATTAGAAGGGAGAAGTAAATGCAACATGTTTTTTTCACAGACATGTCACTACAGTTATGACCTTCAAACTGTGTTGTTTGCCATTTGGCACAATTTCTCTAAAAATAAATTGAAGGATTTGCTATTGTTTAATTCAATATTTCCTCAATTTAGCAGCCCTTGTCTCCAAAGTAATATTATTTTCTCATAATATGCACACAAGCACACATATAAAAGCAAACACACATACAGATGGCATGTAATTCTGTGATGTTCTTTGTATCATAACAGCCATTGTCAAAACTCTTCTTAACACAGGGTATTATAATTGCTTGATTATCCTGTTAAACTTTTGAAGATTTTTGACACTGTTTCATGAGTGTTCCAAGCCATTAACAATTTTTGTTTTCAGCACAAAAGGATCTTAATTCTACTTCCATGCTATTCATTCATCTGTACTGCTTGTAATATTTGTTAATTCTTTTTTGTATGACTAAAAATCAGAATGTATGACTAAAAAAAGATGAACAAGAGATAAATATATTGAAACAAGTATTCTGAGATAAATGTATAACCTGAGTCAATCAAAAACATTTCTTCAGAGATTATAGTATTGAAACACAATGTATTGATTTCAACAGAAATGGAATTAGGGAAACTTACGTTGTAGAGTTGCAAAAAGAATTTCTGAACAAAAACAGATTAGGAGGGTTAAAATAGCAAGTATCCTACTGCTGAGGATTCAGTAGTAGTCTGATGAAGTACAGGGGAACAAAACAGCTAAATCCATTTTTGACTTAATGTAGACAAGGAATATGAATTTGAACCTTTTCTATCCAAAATTATTATTCCAGGAATTGGATTTTTTTGTTATGATTAGGTTCGTCGCACAGAAATAAAAGCATTAAAATTAATTCAAGAAGGAAAAAACATATTTCATGCTAGGGCATACAAAATGTTTTGCACCATCTGTCAGATCCCACAGCTTGTTTACTACAGTTTTGTGGTTGTTGTTCTCTGAAATCTACCTACCTTATTGGCTTTTTTTCCGTGTCTGAAATGAAAGGTTTGTGGTCCATCTCCTACTTGTATTTTCGTGTTTACATTTGCTCTTTCCTGTACAAAGCAAAACAGTCTGTGAAACCTTTTTTATTAGAAATTCAAATAAAATTAAACTCTGCTACCACATACCAAGCAAGGATGTTGGTAAGGACTCTAGGTCATCATCCTGAGGTTCAAATTTCAAAAGCTGTAATTCTTAGGAAACTCCTGTTGGTCTTGTTATTTTCTTGGTTTCTCAGATGCTTATTTGCATGGATAAACATACAACCAGATGCTCAGCCCGTATCAAAAGATGAAGAGACATCCATGCCTCCAAAATAATGTACATTTAATATTATTTAGGATGTCCATTTTTTTTTTTCACTTCACCAGAAGAACTAGGAGTTAGAATTAAAGTAATCTCCAATATGTCTTGGACATACTTTTAGAGATATTCATTGTGAGGCAGAAAATAGACTCAGGGATTGTGGTTCACATAGGCTACACCTACACCTGCAGGCTGTGCAGCCTGCCAAAAGTGACTTGAAGTGATTTCAGGTTTTGCACAGGATTTGAAATCATGAATGTCCAAAGATGTAAAGCACATCATAATTTTTATGACACTAAAATCACTGGAATTTCTAGTCGTGACAGTATGTTAATACTTCTAAAAATCTCGAATTGTGTTTCCTTTTCTTCTTTTTTTAAGGATGGTCTTTAAATATGTAGGTATATGTTGTGGCATAAACATATCATCAAAAAGCGTCTATAAATATATAACAATGATATGAGAAATGCCTCTCATGCTCTTTCTATTTAGTCTGCAGAAGAAAAGCTTTAAGATGTGAATCTTGCTTTATGGAGGGGAACAGCTGCAGTGAAAGTTTTCCCTACAGATTGTACCACTTAACTAAAGAAATCACAGTAAAACAAAAAGATGGAGTTAGTTATGCTGCATGGAAATAACATAATAATAAAAAATCACAACACATACGCAGACATGCATATTAAGTATGGGGGACTCTCCATCTCTTTCTTTCTGTGGAATAATAGAATGGAAAAAACAATATTGGAGGAAATTTGTGTGATCTTTATTCCTTTTTGAGAATTTTTTTTGATTCAGCATAGCTCCAAAAACATTGGGAAAATGGATAAATCTGGAAATAGGTGATATTTAAGGTCCAGCCTATACCATTCTGTGATTGGGCAAACTTAAATATTCCAGTATGTCATACCAACATGTCAGCTACATTTTTCCAGTGACTAACTGTATACATGAGGTACATGTAACTTTTCAAAGTACTGTGAACACCTCTAGGTGTGATATGCTTGTGCTTAAACTGGGAATCATCAAATTTTGGTTATATTCCTATGCCACTAGCTGCCTGCCAGACCTAGGAGAACTCTATTAACCTTTAATTGACTCTGTCACACGGTTTGAGAAATCAGGACAATATATTTGGCTCTCTTTATAATGCACTTTGACATCAGTAAGAGAAAAAAAGCTGGGCAGGTGCAAGACTGTTCTGTGTCACAGAACTGTCATAAATGCAAACAGCTCCAGGGACACACAATGGAAGATACATGACTGCTCTGTTTACTTCAGCTGAGCATTTTTCAAAACATTTGCCAATTTCTAATTATGTACTCATATGGTATTTGACTGAGAGGAAACTCATAGGGTTGTTCAGTCAAACTGTTCTGCCCCAAGTCAGGATCAGCTGACATTTTAGCTTACAGCTTTCTGTCTTTTTTTTTCCCGGTAGACACAGAGAATTTATTACCTTTCAATATTTTGGCAGAATGATCAAAAAAGGAGCCAGCACCAAACAAGTTTTAGTTAATGATATTTTGTAATTATTAAAATTATTTTCTTGCTGAAAAAAAAAGGTCATTTTTCCTCGGTGTCTTGCATCAACTCTTTCATGTCCTGTGAAATTTAGCAAGATGCTTAATTTACATAAATAATGAACTAGTCCTGATATAGGTAAAATTATCTTTCCCATAGCTTAGAATTATTTTCAAACTTAATATTTTTTCTGTTAATAATAGGCAATATTACCATGAACTCATACAGTAAATGTAAAATAATTTCTTTAAATAATCCTTGTCTCTTCCTTTTTTTTTCTATTTATATATATGTATATATTGGTTTGTTCAATGTATATATATGAATATATTGGTTTGTTATGGGAAACAAAGCATTATATCTTGGCATATTTTTTCAAGTACTTACGTGCATTATAGTCTGGTGTGATTCCTTTTGAGTACCTAGATTTTAGACTGTCCTTTGTACAAAAAACCAGCAGTATTTTCATGCATAGAATAGCAACAGGTATTTATTTAAGATTATTTAAGTATTTGTAAACTCAGTGATTAATCATGCATCATATATTAAAAAGATTAATTTGTCCTTAGCTTTCGTAATCTGATTTACTATTTATTCCACATCATCTTCATCATCCTGATGCTGAATAGTTTTCCTGGAGAAAGGGGTGAAAATAAGAGTGAACAGTCACTTTATTACATGCTCTGAATTTTTAAATTACTTATAGTAATACAACAAGTGATACAACAAAATATTAAATTATGATGTCTAGGAACTGAAACTGAAACTTTATTAATCAGTTCTCTGCAGTCTGCTGTTCCTAGAGAACATTAAATGAAAGCCTGTTAAGAACACTAGCACGGGTGAAAGATCTGTTGCTGATTAAAGTAACATCTATGAAATTCATAATCAGTTTCAAATACATGTACATAAAAATCTACAGCTATGTCAGTACTTGTGTTCTTTTAAGTGGACCAGTACAAATATCAAACTGTTGGAACAGATTTTACAAAGACAATAAAAAGTAATTTGTTTCTCTTGCAAAAACTAAAGCACTTACTAAACAGCCCACACCATGACACTATCTCAAAGTATTACATAAAAATTAAATAATTTTGCTGCACACAAATGTTGGTAAATATTAATAAATTTTCATCACATGAAGGGAATCTGAAGCAAATTTTTAAATGTGATTCATCTGCAGAATTCAGAAATGAGATCAATGATCTCAGAGGATTCCCCTCTCTGTTAGGTCATCCTCACACTATAAATATTTCTGTTTCATATGCAGAAAAATCATGTAACAATTAACATTCCAAACAAGTATTACATCTAACCAAAGTAAAGACAAGTTACAGGAAAGATTATTCTGTTCTTATAACTATGTATAATGCAAATTATGTGAAAGTGCAATGCAAAAAAAAAACCAACAAAACCAAAACCAAAAAGAAAAACAAACCCAAAACTTAAGTAGACTGTATTATTTTTTCCACTTTAATTAGGAAAAAAAACCTCGTAATTCCATGACTGGCTACCACAGATAATGTTTTTTTCCTAAGCATTTTCAGGGGTTGTCCTGATGTCTTCTCTTAATGTTGACTACTTAATGCATACTTTGCATGTACTAGCAAAAGATTGAATGACCTAATCAGAATTATTTCACTAGATTTCTTTCCACGGAGTTGGAAAATGTAGAATTTGGGCAAATTGTTATTACTATGAGCAGACTGTTAACTGGGTAAGTATTGTTTACATAAACAGAAATTTTACAACTGCCTGTTCAACGAGCTGAAAAGAAGCACTAAGCTATTGAAGAAAAGTTATGTGCTGACATCAGTAACTGCAGGAACTTGCTTTTGAAAGTTTCCCTCATAATACATAACCTGAAAGACTCTTGAAGATCTAGGGATTGATCCTGCTGAAATCTTCTGTTACACCTCTAGCTGTGCAAAAGCATTGAACACATAAAAGAGTGCCACTAGCAATTTTTTTTCTTCTTTCATCTCATTACTGGTTAATTGTTCATACTCAGGAAGTATGCCAAGCATTTTACTCTGTAATTTAGTTAGTATCTCCAACAAATATTCTAGACTTTGCTTGCACACTGAGATTTCCTGTAAGCACCTGTTCTTTACCCTTCAGGTCAAGCATTCACCAATGGGAGACATGTCCTAAGACTGTTATGAATGATACAACCATCTCCCAAATTCAAAGAAAACCAAGCAATCCAGGCTAGTCATTTAGAAACTTTTTGATCCAAGAAGTCACTGGTCTCTCCAGTCCAGTTGCAGTACAGTCTCCCACGCCTGTTGCTGGCATCCAGACCCCTTCCCACAGGCACTCTTTTTAACACTTTTCTGCATCCCATAATATGTCCTATGCTCCAGCATTGATTCTCTGTGATGGGTGTCACATGTGGACTCATCACAATGAATCAATGCTGGAGCACCTGGGCTGAGTGAGGTGACTGCCTAGGTATATAGAACACTTTATGGGATGCAGGGGAAGAGCATTTGCAGATTGCTCAAGACTCATAAGGGGATGTTTAGGGAAGAACCAAAATCGTTAAAGGGAATCCAGATGATCTGTGTAGGAGCAAGACTGGGAAAACATAAGGATATGGAGATAAAAAGGCTAGTGCATGTAAAAAGCTTGCTGCTCAAAATAATTTGTCTGGCCATGCCATGCATTTACTCAGCACAATTTTTAGCTATTTTTTTCTGTGGGAAAGACTTCTTCTTCTGTGTATCTGTCTGTGGGACAGGGTCTGAATACCAGCAATAGGTGTGGGACCACAGGTCAGAGGGTGCATTGTCCTAGGTGCCAGCAACTGGGCTGGAGAGACCAAACTGAGTGAAACCCAAGCACCAGTCCTGGCGTGGGACTTGAGTCAGGGGCCCATGTGTCCACAGTGCAGCACCTGGAGTTGCCCTCGGTGCGGGAATGTGTGTGATCACCAGCAAAATTTCAGTCAGACCAGCCAGCGAGCAGGTGACTCCAGGGATCTGGAGGGAAGATATATCTCCATGAGTGAGACTCCAGGAGAAAATGGGACTTTCCCAGACTTTGGAAAAGCAGAGGAGTGCCAGCAGTTTCTAGAGAGACTATAGGATCTGGAGGCTCTAGGGGCAAGACCTGCTGGTGTATGTGTCTGTAAGGGTGAGAATCTGGGGAACTTGGCTGCAGGGTACCAGGGGAGTACCATCCAGCTCTGGGTGTTGGGGTGTGATCATGTGTGCATTGAGAGAGATGGTCTGCACCAGCAGCCAGAGAGGGGCTGTAGTGTCAGGGGCTTGTATGCCCAGGTGCTAGAAACCAGGGAGACTGGGATCCAGGCACAGCTACTGGAAAAACTGAGTGTCAGAGCCCAGCTTCTGAGGAAGGTCCATGTTACACATATGTAGATACATATTTCTATTCATGTGCATAAATATATTTTCACTAGCAAACCTCCACCCTCCTCAGCTAGACATGGGGGCAGTATAAGGCTGTTCTGCTGTCTGTGTTTGTGGGAGTGCTCCGTGTGTCTGTGGTCTGTGTGGAAAACTGTGTCTGCTCTGTGTGTGTGTGTGTGTGTGTGTGTGTATGTGCCTGCTGGGGCCACAAGCTCAGTTTGCTGCTGGTTGCACCTATGGCATGGAGCTGTAACAGCCTCAGAAGCTTCTTGGTCTGCTGGACCCAGCATGATGTATTTTTCTGCAACAATAACCTTTTTTAAAAGAGAATTTTTGGGCATGTTCTCCATGATATCCTATTCACTATGCTTTACTCAATGCTTCCTGTTAGACCTTGTTTTCTAGATCTCCAATCTGCATCTGGGACTGCTATAATTTAAAATTCCTCTCTTTGGCTGACACACATTTTGAAGGTGACCTACCCCAAGAGTACTCTAACTGTTGCCCCACTAATGAGTAAATAGGTATAACACATCTTGCACATTTACATTCTTGATTATATTTTGAATATGATGTTTGTTTTCTTTCACAACAGGATGATTTTACAGATTCAAGATCAGTTTACGATCCACAATAATCCCTGGAAAGGCAGGAAATTAATTTCTTCACAACCATTTGTTTTTCTTCCCATTTACACTGTTAATTATATCTGTCTAAATGTAGTTCCTTGCACTCGTCTCAGTTGAACTGCATCTGGTTTTTTTTCCAGACCATTTCTTCAATTTGTCAAGATCATTTTTGATTCTCATCCTATCCCCCAGTATGCCTACAGTCCCTCCCAGCTATGTGTTGTCGGAAAATTTAATCATATGCTCTTGATTCCATCATCCTTGTGGTTAATGAAAAAAACAAATGAAGCTCCACTCTGTACATCTTTTCGTTCTGGCAGTGAACCACAAATAATTCTCTGGGCACAGTTTTCCAAACATTGTTTAAGACTTCTGTAGAAGAGACAACAAAAGTCTGCTTCTTTACCTGGAAAAGAAGGAAGGAAGGAAGGAAGGAAGGAAGGAAGGAAGGAAGGAAGGAAGGAAGGAAGGAAGGAAGGAAGGAAGGAAGGAAGGAAGGAAGGAAGGAAGGAAGGAAGGAAGGAAGGAAGGAAGGAAGGAAGGAAGGAAGGAAGGAAGGAAGGAAGGAAGGAAGGAAGGAAGGAAAGAAAGCAAAGAAAGAAAGAAAGAAAGAAAGAAAGAAAGAAAGAAAGAAAGAAAGAAAGAAAGAAAGAAAGAAAGAGAAAAAAAGAAAGAAAGAAAATAAGAAGCTATAACAGACAAAAGCATACTAAATTCCTAATTTCCTTGGGCCTCTGATCTTGTGATGTAAAAAAAAATTAGGTAAGTTGGACCACATTTATTTTTTTTCAAGCTCAGATTAATTCATCTGTCCATTATCTTTCAAAAACTTGTTGTAGTTTATTAATTCTGAATCTTTTCTTTGTCAGTATAAATCTCTATCCCTCTCCTATACACCCTTCTTCCCCACAAGTTCTATGACCACTACTGCACTGCCTTTCCTTGTACTTCAGGGCAGAATATATGTAAAATAGGTATACATTAATAAGTTTATAAGGGTATAATAGCATAACTTTTTATCTTAATAGAAGCTTCCAAAAGTTTTGAAAGTGTCTAAGCTCTTAATACAGAGATTATAGACTCCTCCCCCCCGCCCCCCATACCCCCCCCCCCCCAGTTAGATTAAATTACAAATGCAAGTGTCTAATATCATTTGAGGTCATGCAGTATCTCCAAGACAGCCACTGGGGATATAATACCAGATCAGTGTGTGAGCCCCATGTCCTCATTAGCTAGCCTGAAGACCACAAGTGGTACTAGAGGCTTAAATCTGAGCAACCAAAATGCATTTTATATTCCACTGACTGCAGTGGGAATTTAGGATTAGCAAAATCTGTTGCTATCCTGATTCATGTTCTTCGATTCAAAATCCTACTTACCCTGATTCATGCTCTTCAAGTTCCCTGTTTGCTGTGGGTACATGAGGGTATTTTAATCTAGTCCCTGGCATACCTTTAAGCGCCTACACAACAAATCTGAATTCAAGGGTTCTAATTTCAAATTGATATGCATTCATAGATCCTTCTTGAGATGTCAGTGAATTGCCCTGACATGTTTTCAAAATTGGGAGTTATGTAAATCATCACTAGTATAAATTTCCTACTGATGCTTAGATTCAGTTCAAACATGTAGTCTTTGCTCAGACTAATTATCTACTGCCTCTAAGATACTTCTAGGTGTGTTGACTGACCTCCAATTGTTTCTCCAGGAGAATTTGTGTCATAACTGCTAGTTCTGTGAAGATATCGCAGATATCCTAAATTTCATCTAAAAACATTACATTCCATATTTCAGTAATGGAACAGGTTTTCTTATTCTGCCTTCACTGGCATTGACTACCCTAGTCAGTTTTTTTCTTCCCTACATTTTGGAGAAGACAGAAGGAAAAAAATACATTAAACATTTCATCCTCCTTGGTGTAATCTGTTTTACCTCCCCAATGAACAGTAGACCAACAATTTCATACTAATCCCCCTATAAAGTTCACTACCATTTTTGATGACTCATACTATTTGCATCTTGTTTTCTGTCTTAGCCTTTCCTGCCCAAATGTTTTCATGCTTGTGTTACTTTTTTTATAAACCTAATGGATACTTGTGTCATGTTTTCATTTTCTAAAAGATTTCTACTTAGGTTTGAGTTTAATGAAGAACTCAAGACAGTCACATTGTTCTCCTACCTGTGTTTCCCTGCCTTCTTCCATTTTGGGATAGTTAGTATTTGTACACACATATTATTGTTCCTTAACTTTTTTATTATCCTTAAGAACTCACTTATCAAGACAATTTTATTTAATGGTTTCTTTTACAGATTTGTAAAATGTGCCTTTTTCAATTTTTTTTCTTTATATTAGGTCAAACTAATTAGTTACAACTAATTTGAAGCAGTGTTAACAGTTTAATATATTATTTTAAATACTTCTCATTTACTTCATTCATTCAATGGTGCAGATCTTGTCTGTACTAGAGTGAAAATTGAAATAGTCTCCCAGAATTGTCTCTCTGGAAGGCACTATTTCCATGTTCTATTCATGAAGTCTGAGGAAGAAAAGGCCTTTTCACATGCATAGAATTGTAGAATAACAGAATCTTAGAATAACAGAATTGTTAAGGTTGGAAAATACCTCTAAGATCATCAAGTCCAACCATCAACCTGGCACCACCACCATGTTCACCACCAGACCATGTCCTCAAGTGCTATATCCATATGCTTTTTTGAACATTCCAGGGATGGTGACTCTGCCACTTTCCTGGGCAAAGGGAAGCAATGTTCATTATGTAGACATGGGTTAAGACATTAAATACAAACTCTTCTAACAAGTAATACCCTCCAATGACTGAAAGCCAAAACTACTTCAGTAAACAGGAAATAAATATTGTATTGTATGATTGATTCCATGACAACTCCAAGAGGGCCTCATCTGTCTCAGTGAAAAGATAAACACTGATGGTCATTAAATCAAGTCATGCTGATCAACAGTTATGTCATCAAAACATTTTTAAAGTGCCTAAGGGGACCAGGCAGATAACAAACCATAACTGGCATCATTGTTTGCAGTCCAAGACCACTTTATTTACCTAAACTCTCAACAAAATGAATTATCTCTACATGTTTCTTTCTAGTCATATCTTCCTCTTTTAGGAAGTTAATATGGGGTTCAATATGAGGTTAATATACCTAAACACCCCAGTTATGTTAGCACTACATGCACACTGTCTCCCAGCTCTTACTATAGCCAACTGAGATACAGGGCTTAAATTATTCCCTAAAGGCAGGTCTCTCCTGTGATTAGAGATACGGTGGGCTATGCTGCCCAGCATTCATGTGTCATAACAGTAAGATCTTTTGTCGATAACCTTTCGTAGGCATGTTTTCTAAACTGCCAACACACACAGATACTGGGATCCTTTTGGTCATTTCAAGTGGTAATATTTAGGCAGCTGAACTGAGGCCCTACTTGCTGTAACTTGGATAAAAAATAGCTCAAGCAAGTGTATGAAATAAATGCAATTTTGATGTCAAAAAAGAGCATTACAATTTTTCCACAAGATGGCTTATTCCCATTTTTCTGCAAAACATAAACCAGTATGAAGTTCAAGAGAAAAACTGTTAAGTTTATTCTTTCTGCACCACTTTTAGAATACCTTGGACGTGATATAAGTTTGACTTGGAAACCACAAGTTTACTTTTTATTTTTAAACTCTACTGCTTTCCAACACCTCTCAGCTCTCTTGCACCATTGATTTGTTCAATATAGCCCTTTTTCATATACAATATTTTCTATTATCTTCTCTTAAAATGAACTACTAAATAACACAGCACCCAATAGTTTCCTATCAAGAAAGTATCTTTCAGGGGCAATTGGTCAAGCTGAATTATATGCATTTCTACACCCAGTGAATTACAAGTCTTTTCGGATTACATTTTAAGAGGTTCTGTTATTTGGCAGTTCATAGAAATGCATCAAGTAACTTTATTTGAACACAAATAATTCCAGTACTGGACAATAGAATACATTTTACCAGAGTTGCAAATATGCCCCCATGTATAACAAAATATCTTCTCAATGCATTGGGAAGAATGAGCATTTATTTTTCTGACTGTGTGTACATGTTTATATTTCAGTAATTAGCCAGGAAATGTAAGAAGCCATTAGTTCTTTTGCAAGGTTTATTGTCTGGTTGCTCATAAAATCCAAACACTTTTATTTCTCATTCTTGACACTGAAAAATCTCTGTTGGCTTTTCAGCCAGTATGTCATTTTTGCCTTTTGAGGTTTCATGCTCAGAATGGTTTGCATAATATGAGATGATACACATTTTCAGTATCCTTCATCAAGCCATGTGCTACATATCCTTCCCGATATTTGTTCTTCCAGTTTTATGCTTCAGTACCATGTTAACCCTTCACTACTTGTGTTGGTTTTTTTCTGAGTATCTTCTGCCAGTTCTACACTTAGACATGAAGCACATTCACTGACTTTTTCCTTTATAATTTTTGTTGTTTCATCATCTATTGCAGGTACGTTCCATCAATCCATTTCTATAAGAGAAATATCTAATTTTAAACTATGTGACAACTAGAAAATACTGAAATTTTGATTAATAGGCCTGGAAATCTGTAAACTAGTGAGCCTTACTGAAATGACCCACTTTAATTTGCTAACTATTCCTATTATTAATAGGAATCCATATGAATGTAGTCTAATTTAGTCTCTGGCTAAATTTGCAACTCCCCCATTCTTAAATTAATTTGGAAGATTTAAAATGCATCTTCGCAGCAAAAATGCCTCCCAAATATATCTCATGAATACTTATTTTGAGTTTCAGTGCCAGGCCTGCAATAATCAAGGACATTTGATAGTGATGATGGATATTTTAAAACAATACGTACTTAGAAATAATTTAATTCTTATAAATAGATCTATTTGACTGGTTGATGGAGCCAAGATTCAAAAATTATCATTTGGGGAAAACTATTGTTTTCCTGACAAAGAGAAAAATAGATTTGTAATTTTAAACCCACAAGATCATATCTTCCCATTGTTCTCTGTTAAGACAGGACTTCAGCAACCTCTCCTCATCTCTCCCTCACCTGAGAGCCTTTCTCCATCATCACCGGCTCTCTCACATGCCAAAATATATCACATGCTCTCTCACAACTGTGATTCTCCCTTTTATCTCCTTCCTACACTTCCACCAGCAAGAAACATCACTCTCTCTGCTTTGCAGAGTTTACCTATCAGATTCTCTCCAGAAACACTTCAGGGCAAACACTAATCCCTGCTCTCTGAATAGTCCTGATACCTTACTGCAGCACACAGGCAAGGTGAAAGAAACGGGAAGGAAACTGAAAGCAGCAGAGGTACAATTCAAATACAAGCTTCAGTCTCTAGGACCCATCTATAAACCCTTATGAAGTCTGGGGGATCTGCAAGGGATTACTGCATAGGAAGTGTGACCTGCAGGAGACATCTTCTGAAAAATGGAAAGCTAGAGGGAATTTTACGTTGAAAAAAGTGCTCCTAAAAGTCTATATTTAAGCAATGAAATCTGCTTTCCAACATGTTTCGACCTAGGCATCAACTAATCTTGGCCAAGCATACCTAAATTCTTATCTACTTCCCTCTGGATATCCTCTGTGACTCCTCACTCCTCTTCCAATCCCACTTGGCAATTGCTCACATTTTCAGTAGCAAGTAAAGCTTAGAAGAGGTTTTAACTTATTATTATTCATTTTGTTGCCAGATAGAACATTACATAGAGATGAAACAAATTGTGTAGAAAAGATAAGTAGGTGGCAAAAACAATTAGCAATGTTAAGCAAAGAAATGGAAGCTTAAATTTGCCATTTATAGGAGCAGTATCACATAATAGTGATCTCTTGACATTCCAGCTTGCTACTTTTAAAATATATATAGCTATATTATCCAAAATGTTACAAAATGCCTGATTTTGCTTGAAGATACAGGGAAATTTTCCATTCTTACAATCATTCAGAGTCTACCTGGACCTAGAGCAGCTCAGTACACCAAAACATAGGGTAATTCTGGATAACATGATTCAGTGTCAGACCAGCAGTACATAAGCCAAAGCTTCAGGCTAAGTAACCTAGTTCCTACTGAAGATGGATATTTTCTTTTTTGTGTTAACCAGTGAGTAGTATGAAATCCCAGGGTGGTAATGCATCTATAACAGATACTGCAGTGGTACACTAGAAGTGTCAGAATATGTTCTGTTTGTGCTACTGGCCTAGATGCCTGAAATGCTTGATTTAATTTTTTACTGTAATAGTTGTGTGATTTCCAATAAGTTATTCACTGATTTTTCTGTCACTGCTCTTTATATAGAAAATGATGGAGTAGTTATTCATAGCTATAATTATCTCTAATTATAGAAAGTGCTTTTCTTCCTTACACCCTGTGAGAGTACTTTCTGTATTTCCTACAAATGTATGAAATCTCTGGAGCAAATACTGCTTCAGTGTTACCTAAGTACCACTCAGGAAGAATGAGTGCAGTCGGAGGGGAATTGTGGTCAACCCATTAATGCTGCTCTCCAATGCTTTTTTTGTTCATGCTTTTCCTATTCTGCAGAGTGAAGTTCCACAGGCCACAGTTCTTTCAGCAGATACACCCATGCTGCAGTGTATGGTCACTTACAGGCTGCAGAGTGGGTATCTGCTAACCATGGTCTCTCCATGGGCTGCAGGCGGGTTTCTTCTCCCTGACCTGGAGCACCTCCTCCCCTCCTTCTTCCCTCCCCTCAGTGTACCCTCTGCTGTCTCCTTTTATTCTCGCCTCCTTCCTCAGTGATGTTTCCTCACCTTTCTTCAATACATTTTCCCCAAGGCACCACCACCTTGGTGGCCAGACTCAGCAGTGCCCTGCAGTGGGTGGCCTGGAGATGGAAATTGTCTGTGTGGGCAACTGCTGATATAAATGTGGCCCATGTAGAGACCATGTTGGAGAGGGGGAAAAGCATGAAAAGAAGCAATATTGGAGATGGCCTGTTGTGGACTGTCCACAATCCTCTGTTCCCCCTCCCTCTCCACTGCTTTGGGTGGAAGGAAGTGGAAGAGTCATCAATGAAATAGTGAGGTTGAGCCAGGGAAATAGTGTGCTGAGGGGAGAGTGGTTTAGACTTCTTTTCTTACCATCCAACTCTATTTTAATTGACAATAAATTAGATCAGTTTTCTCAGACTAAGTCTGTTTTGGCCCATGTTGGTACTTGATAAATGATGTTCTGTCTTTATCTGAAGTCACAACATACTGCATCCTATTTTTTCTTACTTATTCTGTCCTGTTGAGAACAGAAAATAAGAGTTGCTAGGTGGGGATGTGACAATCTGCCAAAGTCAAAAGAAAAAAAATAAAATTAAAATAATTATATTTTATAGAAAAGTTCTAAGTATTAACAGCAACACATTTAACTTTTTTACACACATTTCCTGGAGTTTATCACTCCTGTTTGGGGTTTTTTAAATTACTCTTCACTCCTCTCTGGGGTGGTAATATTCATGCCTTCCATCTGTTGGGGTAGGGAACAATGAGTCATCAGTCCCTTGCCCTTCACCAAGGATGGCTATGATGTTTGTGGGCTTTTTTTTTCCCTTTCCAGGCTCTAGTTCATCTGAATATTTGCTAATCTGCTTTTACACCTTGGTTTTCCTTGACTGGTCAGCAAGCTCACATTATACTCAACTATGCTAGATAGGGTGCAAACGATTTCTTATTTGTTCTCCTTGCTGTTCCTCAAACTGTTTTTGTCTAGTTCCAGGTCTGAACTTCTCTAACTGAGTGCTGGTCAATTGTTTATAAGGATGGGGTTATGACCAGTACCAAGCTTATGAACGACGTATTAACATCCCATGCTGGTACTCCCTTTATGCTGCACCCTATTTTTCCACATCTCTGGGCCTCTGCTCTTATAAGAGGCATATATTTCTCCACACTACATTATCAAGTCACAGTCATAAATTTATGAAGAATAACTGCTTGTTACTGTTATCTGTATAGAACTATGGTGTATCACACAGAGATAAGCAAAAGTAACACCGCTTAGACATAGACCCCTGATTGAAAGAGAAGTTGCTGCTACAGCAAAACCAGGTAAAATAAAAACTCCAGACAGGTCAAGACAAGTTCAGAGTGAAGCTCACAAGCCTCAGTCCTGAGGTCCTCAAAGTCATGACTAATCATGTGGCTTTACTTTACTCACAATCTCTCTACCTTCTGTCCCCCAGCAGCGCAGGGAGATGGGGAACAGGGCTTGGGGTGGGTTCATCGCAAACCTCTGCTTCTTCCTTTGCTGGGGGACAACTCATCACACTTTTCTCCTGCTCCAGTGTGAGGTCCCTCCTACAGGAGACAGTGTTCCACAACTCCTGCAACACAACTCTTTCCCATAGGCTGCATCTCTTCACAGATTGCTCCAGCATGGGATGCAGTACTTCAGGAGCAGACTGCTCCAGCATGAGTCCCCAGTGGGGTCACAAATCCTGCCAGAAAATCTTCTCTAGCACGGCCTTCTCCTGGGGTCACAGCCTCCTTCTGACATCCACCTGCTCTGGCCTGCAGCCCTCCAGGTTGGTCTCTGCTCCACCATGGACCACCATGGGCTGCAGGGGCACAGCTGTCTCACCATGGGCTGCACTAGTGACTGCAGGGAAATCTCAGCTCTGGCACCTGGAGCACCTTTCCCCCTCCTTCTTCACTGACCTTGGGGTTTGCAGAGTTGTTGCTCTTGCATATTGTCACTCCTCTCCTTTGACTTCTGCTGGCGTTGCAGCAGGGGTTTTTCCCCTTCTTGACTACCTTATGCTGGAAACGTGTCACCATCTCTGATGGGCTTGGCCATGGCCAGCAGCAGATCCATCTTGGAGCTGGGCAGCATTGGCTCTTTTGGATATGGGGAAAGCTTCTAGCAGCTTCTCACAGAGCCACTCTGTTGCCTCCTCTCTACCAAACTCATTTGAAAAGGGGAACAACAAATACATCAGAGGTGCACAACTGAAGCTTTTTTTGTCCTTATATCATTAGAATGATATTTGCCAGATAATGGATATTTATCACTTTGATATATGTGATGACTGATTAGTCCAAAAAGCCCATGAAACAATAAAAAAGAACATAATTATTTCCCAAAAAATAAACTCTTATTTTTTTGTTCCAGTGAAGCTTTATATAGGGTTGTTGGGTTTTGATTGATTGTTCAGGTATTTGTATAAACCAATAAAATGACTATGCCTTTTATCTCATTAATGAGAGAGGACACAAGTGGAGAAAATAAAGTTTTTATTACCAAATGAATAGCACAGCAGGGTACGACTTGATAAATAGAACATTTCATTTTACCTCATGGGCCTTACTATCACAGTCCACATCTCCTGAGTAATTTAATGAACACTGATGGTTGAACCAGTGCCAGTTTTAATACTCGACATTTTAATCAGCTAGGAAAATAAGTTATAACTGAGCAACACTTGAATAGCACTTCAGTGTGTAAAGGAATATGTTGCAGAGAATGATGCTTGTTAGTCTGGATGAATTAGAGAAATTGCTACCTCTGCTGGATGTAGCTAGTTGGACACTGGGGGCTGTTATTATTTCCCCTGTGCCAGGCATTTGAATTTTTCTCTTTATAATCTAATCAGGTTTATTCTTCTGTTGACCTGGTCATCCTCCATCTGTATTATTTTCCCATTATTTTCTTACTAAGTGTTGACCTTATTGCTGCCATCCACTGAGGTCTGGAATTGCAAGCATCACATTCCTAGGTGTATATATGTCCATTGGTGTGCATGTTTATTACCTGAAATAATCCAGGCTTGTAAGTGCCACAATGGCAGAAGCAAAAGCACAGTCCAAGAATGCCTACACAACAGGAGACCTTCTTCTGAAGGAATAGAGGGGGGTTGTTATGTTTGCCTCATCCTCTTAGTTTCCTACGACTTGAGCTCACAGTGTGCTCTATCCTTGCAGGGACAGGTTGAAGAAAGGTGATTTCATTTTTATCTGTTGAACATTTCCAGTTCCTGCTGTGAACCCAGCTGCTGGATGGAGGCACTATAGAGAAGGTGGGGCAGGATGTGTGTGGCTGAGGCTGACAGATCTATTCCTAATTACAAGAAGTGGAAATAGCAGCAGAACTAAGATACTGAAAGTCAGTGGACTTCCAGAAAATTAGACAGTAGATTTTGGCATTCTGTTCTCATCCATTCATTCAGCCCAATAATGGAAATTGTCATCAAAGTGGCCTAGAGCCTGTTTAATTTGGCATAATTTTATAAAAGACTGCCCTACTTTTCCTCCTTCTTGTTTTAGAGAATAATATGAAAGCAAAAAAAAAAAAAAAAAAAAAAAGAAAAAAATAATGAATAGTGAAATGTTCTTTTTCTCTTTCCAAGCAGGAAATGAACAGAATCCATTTACACAGCTATTTTCTACTTTATTTCTTAGTCACTGCAAAAAAGAGGAGGAATGAATATGAGAAATGGAAAAGAGAGTTTTCGTTCAAATTAAGTTAAAGGGATTATGGTAATTCTATCTATATTTGTAATGGGAAATTCATAGGTCCACATTTGCTATTTAATGATACCTATAGCAGTTGGGATCAAGTTTTTTCTTGATGGAAAGAATAAATGCTTGTCAGGTATTCATGTACTTGCTGTTAATTTTGACACATCTCACATTTTAATCCTAAATATTTGCAATGGCCAAATATTCACTCAATAATTGTTGTGATTTATTTCATAGCTACTTTTAATAATTATTATTAATAATTATTTCTTATTCACTGCAAAATTGTTGGAATGGTGTGTTCAGACTCCTTTCTAACACCTGTAATGCCATGTAACATGCAATTCCTTTGTAAAACACTATGCAACCTTACTAACTAATTCTAGAGATGTATTAAAAGTTTAAAATGCATGTCATATTCACAATAGGTATTCCATAAACGCCCTTTTTGTGTAACATTGAAACTTCCACACCTTTAGTAATTGTACTGTACTATTGTGCTGGCATAATCCATTGTATATCTGTTCTGAATTTTCTGCTCCACTGCTTCCTCCTACCCTATTATTTGTCACTTTATTTAATTTCTATGTTTGATACAGTGTCTATTGTTCTAATGGAAGATTTCTAATAGGCTTCAGTGAGTGTTGGATTGCACTTTGGGCCTTTGTTTCTGAACAAAAATACATATGACAAGTTCATCTGTAAATCAGTTGCTTCAGAAGAAATATTTTAAAATCTAAAATTAAAATACTTGCATTAGATGCATAAATGATCATATACTCCTTATTAAGTTGCTAATATTTTAGTCAAAGAAAATAGTCTATTGTTTTGAGTGTTTGCCTTGTAAACTTCAATAAGGCTTTAAATATTTTAATTTATTTATTTGTTTGTCAGCACTTTTAAGGATGTATTTAGTAGAAATTCTACTGTTAATTTAACTGTACTGAAATGCTTAAATTAAAAATCTGTCAATTTCTTCAAGATACTGAATTATAGAGATGTTCTTATGTTTAATACCGCAGAAACTATTAGCTCGTGTATATGATAGGTTATCCAATTCTTCCATCTTCTCTCTTGAAAATCTCACATTTAGCTAAAGTATATGTCTTGAAAAATTCCATTTTGATAGACAGCCCACCATTTTGAAAAGTTCTCCATACTTTTAGTCTTTGTTAAAAAAATGCCTACAGTCTAGTCTTTGGAAGGTTTTTTTGTTTGTTTGTTTTAATGAGCATTCCTAGATTGTTTTATGACTTTCTCAAGAAAAAAAAAAAGGTCTTTTTGCACCTACATCTACTTGTATCCTTGTAAAGATACACTTCATTGCAATTAACTTTGTCTTGGGTAGGCAACAAGAATGCATATGAGGAATATATGAAATACTCCAAAATAAGCCCCTTAATAAGCAAACACAGAAACAAAACCACACATGTGATTGTCTTGTTCATAATTAACAGAATTCCTAAACTTATTGCTAGTATCTGGTAATTTTAAAAATTTCATCAAGTCTGCTTAACCAAATTTATTTCCTTCAAAGCCCTATTGACTCGATTTAGCACAACCCAAATCCCAGTATATTTGGGTTTGTTGTTTTAAACTATTATCTAAAATATTGGGCTGTATTTCAGCTGATCATCTGGTTTGTCCTTTCTTGGTACTTACTCAAAGATTAGAAGCTTTCCAGTGCTGTAGATGCACTTTTTTAAGATGTATTAAAAACTGATCTTGACAGACAGACGTTTGTGTAAATTACCAGGATTTGTCAATGTGTGACTGCAATGCTTTTTCCCAATTTAATAGTTTTCTTGAAAGTGCATCATTATGTCTTAGAAATTATGAGCAAGCAAACCAATAATACATAATTGCTTTCTTGTGATCCCCATTCTGCTTTAATTATATCACTGTTGCTGTATTTTTATATTTTATTGTAAACAATTTTTTTTACTGGAAATAAATTTTATTCAGTGAGTGTCTAACTTAAAACTTAACTGAAGAACACAAATTTTACTACAATATAAATAGTAAATAATTACAGCAAGCAAAAAAATAGAACTCAATTTCAAAGGGGAGGTTCTTGCAATGTGTCCCTGAACTTTTAAATGCCTTTTGTGATGCTGTTCATGTAGTCACTCAGGCAGATATCTGGATATCATTATTTTATTTCTAACACATCTATTAAAGGCAAACATTAAAGAAATATGAAGCACTATATAAAAGAATTTTCCACATATATTCCAAAAAGATTCTGGTGTATTTCAAGAAATTATAGTTTCAAGGTAGAAAGTTTGGCATTACAAGGGTAGTAAGGTATCTCTGCAGTAGATGTCTCCTGATTGTCTATCTAGTGTGATCACAAAATAAAAGATTGTGTACAATAAATGTAGTCAGACAATCTGTTATTTCTGACCTAATACATTAATTTAGTAGTAAAAAGGAAGGAAGGAGAGAGAGAAAGAGAGAGAGAAAGAAAAGGAAGGGAGGGAGGAAGGGAGGGAGGAAGGGAGGGAGGAAGGAAGGAAAGAAGGAAGTTGATAGGGTAATCTTATTCAAAAGAAATTGCGTGTTTTGTTCCAAAATTTTAAAAACCTGGCAAAGCAAAATGCAGGTAAATATAATTTTCTGAAGTGAAAAAATATTGTGATAAGCACTGTAAGTGATTTATCTTGAGAGGGAAAGCATGGAAGACAAATCAACAGAGAGTATTGCAAAATTCCTTGCTGATTCTTTGTCTGATATAATTTGTAAGCTGTTTACTAAAATATTAAACCTTTTTATCTTTGAAGATTAAAGACAGCGAAATTAGATTCTGGCACATAGACTTGTAGAAGAATTAGATAGCTTTGTTATTGTAATGAGGTCAGAAATAATATTTCTTGGGTTTTGTGAATTGCTAATTTAATTCTTAAGAGCAATTTGCATTCAAGGACACTCTGCAGTTCCATTTTTAGTGAAAACAATCAATATTTTATTCTCTTCATTTAAAATACTGCTTGCAAAATATACAACTAGTTGGCTTGCAAACAACAACCTTCACTGGGGTTACCTACCAGCTGTCAGGCACGGGTGAGGAAAGTTGATCAGCAACCTGGAAACAAAACACCATAATGTTCCTGTGAGAACTTATTATTAAGCCTAATTTTGAAAGCTTTTTTGGCTATAAAACTGCTGGACAAGGAAAACCCAAGCCTGTCATTGAAACATGGTATCTGCATTATTTCTTCTATAATATAAGCAGTGTTCACTTGGCTGTCAAGATTTTGAAATGAACGTGCAGCCACCTGTCCCACCATAACTATAAGCAGACATGAAATTGGGAGGTTTTTTCCAAATTAACATGGAGATAAGAGATCTTTTCTTCAGATGTATTAAACTGGAAAATTTCTTGTCTGTCTCCTCCCAAAAACCTCAGAGCTAGCAACCATAACGAAAATATGACTTAAGATATTAGAAACATTAATCCAGAATGACAAAATGAATGCTACCTTTTGCAACTGAAGTCTAAGCAAGATATTCCAAACTGTGTTTAGTGGCCCAAAACACTTGAGTTAGATAACTTAATGAGACTTTTCAGATGCTAAATCCTCAAAAATTACTGAGAATGAGAATGATCAATAAACAACCATTATTTTCTCTCTCTCTCAAAATTAACTGAAGTCAGTAAAGCCTAAATTGGGGGAAGAAAATAGAAAATATTGTACCAAAGATACAAAAATACTTAAGCAAGTAAGATTTGCTATATGGTAAGGGATGGAGTTTTGACTTATATGGGTATAGACCAGCTGGTGATCACTTTTTTAAAAAAATAAAAGGTTAAATGAAACATCAAATCCATGAATCACAAGCTAGAAAGTCACTTAAAGCTGCTTATTTTAGTGGCAATACAGTCTTACTCTGTAAATTACGTCTCCCAGGCAGAGACTAAGCTGTGTAAATACCTAGCAACAAGTGCTTACCAGGCACTGAGGCATCTGAAGCTTTTCAGGTGTTTAGTTCCCAAAGGGTCTAGGGGTGTAAATCAAGTTCTGCAGGAAGATCTGTGCTCTACAGGGGTGGCAGCTGGGGGTCAGGCAGGATAAAGTTAGTACTTAGACACCTCTTAGAAAACCTCTGTGTTTTCTCTAGTATTTTGCTTGTTCCTATTTAAACACTTCAGATGATGGTTTCTCAGCAGGATTATCAGCTAATGTAGAACTTCTGCAATTTAGTCTGATTTTACAATCTATGTGTTTTTTTCTTTTCCTATATTCTTACATTTTACCATTTCAGAATAAGTTTTATCATGTATAGGTGATATTTTTGCCTGATGTCTGGGAGGAATGATGAGGAGGATTCCATCCTATTAGAAGGCTAATTAATTACTTTATTATACTATATTATTCTATATTATATTACATTGCATCTTAACTGAATCTGCCAAGCACTCAACTGCACAGAATTACACAGCATCTCATGACTGTCAGCCAAGAGTCACAACACACACACACACAACCCTGGATTCAATTGGTCAGTGAATCAAAACACTCACACCAGAATCCAATTACCAATTCCCTGCAGGTAAACAATCTTCCACAATGCATTCCACTTGTGAACAACACAGGAGCAGTAAATAACATAAGAATTGTTTTTTCTTTCTCTGAGGTTCAGAGAATGTGAATCTCAGAAATATTCTTGGGAAGTTGTACCTTGTTTTTCTCTGTGAAGAGAAATGCTGCTACAATCCTGGTGTTGGTCCTAGACTGGAATGGATTGAAAAGACTATAAGCAATCGAAAACACCTTTCATAACAGTTGAAGGAGCCAAACAAACTCTGGAAAATATAGGTACTCCTTTGCCACATTAACTTCTGCACTTTTTAGGGAGAATTTTTACTTCCTGGTTTAAGCATATTTTCACATTGTTATGTGTCTCTGTGTCACAGCCTCATTCTAGTGAAATCGACTTCAACCTTTTCCTTCAGGCACGCAGGTTATAATATTCTCTTTGACCTCAGATTTTAGTTAGAGAACAGTGTACATAACCAGGTCAACTGGGATACTTTCAGTGATTTCATCTTTTTTTCCTCAAAAGACTTTTGGTATGCTGTAGCACAGCTCTTCTTTCTCTTATTTTGTTTTCTTCTGCTGTCTCTCTATAAAATGCAATTTCATTTAATTCAAAATTTTCTGACACCCTAAGTTTTAGCTTTCATATTTTCTAGGTTCTGCACGGCATTATTACATAACTCTGAACTTCATATAAAGTGTTAGCAAGTTCTCTTCACAGTTTAGTTAGACAAAACAATCCTTTTTCAGCCTGAGAACCAAGGACACCATTGCAGCTTCAGGCCCAAAAAGTACAAACAACAATGAATTGAGCAGAGCAATCTGCGAGGATGGAGCTTCATAACCTGAAGCTGTAATTGGACAATTGACCCAAATATGTAAATGGACCTATAAAAGTGTGAAAACTTGTGACCGGTCATCCATCCTGGGTCCATCCTGGGTCCATCCTGGGTCCATCTTGGGTCTGTCTTGGGTAGAGCCTCAGCCAGGCTCTTGTGCTGCCCAAGGTGTACCCTTTGAAGGCCTTTAAATAAACATCTACTTTATTCCTTTAACTCTGTCTAGCCTCTCTTCCAGGAAGCCTCTTTAGGCATTAAAAATAGTTCTCACACAGATGACCTAAGCACCATGTGGCATTTATCTAAATTATACAGAGCAATGCCTCATTTTTCATGTATTCTAACTACTTTTTTTTTCCCTAATGCTACTCCAGTAACTCTACATATATTGTCTAATAAAATGTCTTTACTGTCCACCTTTAACTTATCCAATAGGCTTTCTATAGCTATAATAATTATATGGAGTTTCTGACTTTTTTGTTTTTTTTTTTCTGAACCACAAATTGTACATGAGGAATAGAAGATATAGCTCTAAAGGAAAAAATCCAACAAACAAAACATGATCTGTGCTGGTTTTGGCTGGGATGGAGCTCATTTTCTCTATATCAGACTGTAAGGTTCTGTGTTCTGGATATGTGCTGGAAACCATGTTGAGAGCACAGAGATATTTTATCTGCTGCTGAGCAGTGATCTCAAAGCATCAAGGCCTTTTCTGCTTCTCACTACACCTCACCAGTGAGGAGGCTAGGAGTTATGCTCAGCTTATAAATGTGGAGTAAGAAAAGGAAGAGGGACACATTCAAAGTGATGGCAAGTAACTGTGCATGTATAATAAAATCCTGCTTTCCCAAAAAATGGCTGAACTCCTGCCTGCCAATGAGAAGTCTCAATGTAATTTCTTTTTTTGTTATGCTTAAGTGCACAGTTTTTGCTTTCCTTCATCTTGATTCATGAGTTTTCTCACTTTTACCCCTCTGATTCCCTCCCCCATCACACTCTGTGGGAGTGAGGGAGTAGCCATGTGGGGCTTAATTGCGTTCCAAAGTTAACCCACAACATGATTTTAAGATGGAGTGGGGTTCAAGCAATGTCAGAATTTTTGATTTCTCTGTCAAAGGCTTTTAACCAGAGTTTTACAGAGAGTGAGAATAGTGGGAAACAAACATTTTCAGAACAACTCTATGGTGGATTTACTTTTTTGTGTCTGAGTGCCAGTGGATGGGAGAAAAAACACCTTAAAGAAGGGAGAAATGCAGAGAAGTCTGCTCTTTTCTGGAAGGGAAAAATAAACCTCCTTTACTTAATGTCTGAGAAAAGTCCAGAAAACTTCTGAAGGAAAAATTAAATTATAATTAATCTTCATTGCCCCTTTCACAGAAATACACCATGACTTTCCTCTAAAAATTTTGTAGAAGCAGTATGCATGGCCTCATAAAGTAATCACAATAATTTCCAGACTGTTGAATACAAGTCTTCAAGGACCAGTTCCTGGAACACAGGAAAAATGGCTTACACCCAACACTAGACCATGACTAAAGCACCTCCCTGGGCAGCCTCTTCCACTGCTTCACAATAGAAATCTGTGGAGACATCTTTTCTAAAATCAAATCTTAATTGATTTAAGGTGCAACTTGAGGCCATTTCTTCTTCTCCTATCACTTTTTAATTGGGAGAAGAGATCCCTGGCTGCCTACAACATCCCTTCAGGTAGCTGTAGAGAGCAATAAGAGCCCCTCTGACCCTCCTTTTCTGCAGGGTAAATCCCAGTTCCCTCAGCCACACCCCACAAGACTTGTGCTCTGAACCCTTTCTCAGCTTTGTTACTCTTCTCTGGACTTGTTCCAGCACCACAACATCTTTCTGGCACTGAGGGGCCCAGAACTGGACACAGGAGGTGTAACCTCACCAGTGCCAAGCACAGAGGGGCAATCACTGCCCTGGGCCTGCTGGCCACACTATTGCTGATACAGGCCAGGATGTCATGAGCCTTCTTGGTCACTTGGGCACTCTGCTTATGGTAATTTTTGTTCCTATGCTTTTTCAGTTCAAATTTCTTGAAACAGCATGAAAATTGTGTTACAGGCCACCAGAGCTATGTTTTTATAGCATAATAAAATGCACATGCTGGGTGCTCCAGCAAGTGTTACAAGGGGTAGTATAGCAGCACTACCAAAGGAAGGAACAATGAAACTAGCTCAGGCTAGGCTAGCTTTTCCTTTTAATTTTTTCCCCTTTTATCTCTTTATTTTCTTTTCTTTTTTTTTTTAAAGACCAAATACAGAAACATCACTTGTTCTTGTCTGTCAGAAAGCTAATTGTAATGATCTGTAGAACAGCTGGGAACAAGCTGACAATTAAGCAGGATGGACAGACAAGTGTTCAGTGCCTGAGTTTGCTGCCTGGTGAATGTAATTGTCACTGTAGACGTCTACCATTTATCTCTAGATGATCTCTATCCAGCTCTACCTCTATCAAAATCAGCCATGTGGCACCTGCCACCTCAATGGAACATACCGGGGGGGGGGGGGGGGGTGTAGGCATAATTTCAATAGTACATTTTGTCTATAAATACCATTTTCATAAAGTCTGAAACTACAAGAATGTTGCAATTTAGTCTCTACACACTGTACCTGTCATTCTTCAATAGATTTGTACCTATTAATGTAAGATATATCCAGCTTAATCATCTGGAACTGCTGGTGCCAAGGTGAACTTTGTTGCCATGTTATTTCTGAAATACAGAAACATTTCCATACAGCTATCACTTAGCAACTTGCTTTGAAGTCCTTCCCATTAACCCCGGGGGACAACATGGCTAGGAAATATTTTAGGACTTTCATCTTTTTTTCAGGTGGCTATCAGTGACAGCTTTAGATAGAAGAATGTTCCCAGGAAAGCTTTTTCATTCAAGAGCTCAACGTTTTTTTTGTTCTTCCCTTAACAAAAAAATGCACTCTTGCAAGCCGTAGGCTATGTTTATTTATGCTATAGCACCCCCGAGCAACACAGCCAGTGTAGCAAATCTATGGCACATGTGTAAGTGAACATGAGGATCTTCACTAACATTGTAACAAGAATTTTTCACTCGGAATGGCAAGCTTGTTTAAAATGTGTACTATGACTGCTTTTCACTCTTAGCTACTCATCTGTCATCAACTTCCATGTAAAAGGATGGAGAATTGGAGAAACAGACTTAAGCAGATTTGATCACACAGACTTTTAATGAAAGCACATCATCTGTAGCAAGCTTTAAGCAGTAAGGAAACACCTCAATTTTATTAAAGCAAAATTCAAATGCTTCTCTGTGATGGTGAAGATGTAATAAGCAAGGTTATATGAATTTTCCACATGCCAGAAGACAAAACATATTTTAAAAAGTCTGTTAATAATTGTTCAATAGTTATTTTTAAAGTGCTAAATAAACAACCCTACAAATATAGAGTTTCCTCAGGGAAGGTTTTCTCTACTTACTACAGAAGTTTTACTGTATATTTTTTGCAAATATGGGTATGATCACATGACTGAATGTGGTTGGATTTCCATGGCTTAACAAACTACTGCCTGAGACAGTTGACCACATTCTTGATCTTAATCAGTGGCAATTATAAGTCACATTTATTCACCTCCATTGTATTTCATTACACAGTGTAAGAGTAAAAGAAGTCTTGAGATTTTAAATGCATATGCAATAAAATGAAGAAAAAAAAAGACATCTTATGAAAGAGGTACAGCCATTTACTGGGCTAAGATGAATAACCATCTTAAAAATCCATATTTTAAAGGCAACACTAGCTTTTGCTTATTAAAACTGTTAAAAATATTTAATCAGCATGTCTTTTGAAAGCTTGACAAATTAGTGTGTTCTATTATTAAGTAAGACTCATATGTGAAAGTGAGTCTAAACTTTGAAAAGGATTTATTTTACTTCCATGATCCATAATATTTTTAATGGAATTATATACCTTCAGGGATATAGAAGAATTAGAGAATGGTAAAAATAGTATGTGATTGTTCTATTATTTTCTCCAAGTGAACAGAACAATATAAAGTAATGTGTGATAATGAGGGAAAAAAATGTCTCTCATGCTTAAGCTTCAAAAGTATTCTGTGGTAACATACACAGAAACTATGAAAAAGCATAGATATGAAATCTAAACATGTACCTTGACTACATGTTTAACTGAAACCAGAGAAAACCCCTCCCTACCAGCTCCAAACATCAACTCAAAGAGATGATTTTCTCCAGTAAGTGGTGAATAACTACCAGAATTTTAAAAGGCAATATCTAAGGCAAATATGTAGTTGTATATATTATTTATGAAAATATTTTATCTGACATTTAGGGATCTGTTAGTACAACCATTATAGAACATGGAAAGAAGTAATCATTTATCCTGGAGAATTTTCTATCAGGAACACTAAAACTTTAAACATAATTTCAAAAACCTTCACTTTGCAGAAAATATTCTCAACTATTTTAATGAAAAGGGCCTTAGCCATAAAGATTTTACAGCACCTACTGGCTTATTATGTCTGTGACTTGCATGGAAATCTTATATTTTATTTTTACTTTAAAATTGCCATTGATCAACAGTATTTTCAACATACTATTGCACATTCAATGAAAAGTCAGGGACAAGAAGAAGGAGAGGCAATAGGGCATGTGTATTCTGAAGGAAAAGTTATCTGTGTAAAAGGAAGTTCTTATTAAACCAGGAGGCTAAGGCCTCACTGGACTTGCACTAGCCCTTTCAGCTTCTGACACACATTTCCAAATCACATTCCTTTCTCATCAAATGGTCTGACATGTAGGCTTCATTTTTGCATCAGTTGCATCAGAATGTCACCTTTTATTTATTCCTTTGCCACAGCTTTTTAAATTATTCTTTTAACATGGACTTTTTAATATAATTTTCTACACAGCTCTGAATTATCTTCCTTCTGTGCCACTGTCTTGTCTTTTTTAAGGACATTTATCTATACAAGGGTATCATACATACTTTGCTTAGTATTCATTCTCTTAACAATTTGGCTGCTTGAAATTCTGAAAGTTCCCCTGTGTCAAAAGTAAGTTTTCAAAATATGCTTTGATATGTGTAGGATCTCCACTGCATTCTGTGGTGGTCCCTCTGCAGCCAGGTGCTGACTGCTTTTCAGGACTTCAGGAGAATTTGTAAAGTCAGCCCACATAATCTCATTTCTGTCACTTTGTGCTATAGTAGGGAACTGAAAGTGGCAAAATAAAAGCAGTAATTAGCACTACAACTGGCAGCATCTAGATCACTGGGGTTTTGGCAGGACATTTATTTTCTTATGAAGCTTATGAAATTCCTGTGGCAAGGTTCATCATCAAAGGAGGTAAAAGGGAGATAGAGAGCATCTTGTCTGAAAATGAACAGCTTGAAGAACTGTTGAAGAACATGTACCATGTTGAAGAACATGTACCATGACAGTGAGTCAGAAGAACTGACTCACTGTCGTGGTAAATGCAACCTCTGGAGAAGAAGGATGGAATCTGGTGGCTTCTAGTACCAAAAGGAAGGCTCCTGTTCCATCTAGGGGTTTACAGATTCAAATTAGGTTCACACTCCTCAGAGCTGAAGAGATGTCAGATGTGCCTGCAAGAACCTGGTTCACCTAACTCCACATCATGCAAGACTACCAGAACGTAATGGTGAGTCATTGTTACAGGTGAACTCCTGCTGCAGGGGAAGGAGACATGAAACTGTCAGACAAACCAACAAGCTAGAGAGGTTTTCTGCCCACCAGGGCCCAGGATCCTCGATGTTTTGGGAGGCCTATCAAAACCATCCTTCTGACTATCCCAGAAGTAGTTCCCTGTCCAAGAACTCCACATACTGGTGCGCTTGTACACTAATGTGTGCAATTGTGGGGAACACATGTGATGAGTTAAAGACCTTTGCACAGATGCAGGGCTTTGATCCTTTTGGGATTGGGGAAACATGGTGAGATAGCACCCATGGCTAGTGTTGCAATGGAGGGAGACAGTCTCTTTATGAATGACAATACCTGGTTCTCAGAGGGAAACTTTTATCACCTTGTTATCTGCTGGAGGGACAACACAGCTGGACATAAGCAGCCCAGTAGGTTTCTGAAATGCATCAATGATAACTTCCTCCTCCAAGCTGAGCCAACGAGGAGACGTCTGCTGGTTCTCACATTGCCAACAATGAGGAACTTGTTGGGGCGTGAAGATCAAAGGCAACATTGGCTCTAATGAGCGGGATAAGGTTCCTCAGGGCACAGAGGAGGTGAAAAGCAAGATCATAACCATGAACTTCAGGAGGGCAGATTTTGGCTTCTTCAGAGATCTGCTTGGCAGAGTCCTGTGGGATAAGCCCCTGGAGGGAAGCAGGACTCAGGAGAGCTATCTTGGTTACTATTCAAGGATCACCTCATCCAAGCTCAAGTATTCTATTCTAAAAATAGAATAGGTCAGGTAAAAATGTCAGTATGCCAGTCTGGATGAAAAAAGAGACCACAGGAAAAGGCTGGAATAAGAAAGATGTCAATGAATACTTAAGCAAACTGAATATACCTAAGCACACAGGTCTTGAGGGGATGCACCCACAAGTACTGAGGTAACTGGCAGATGTCATTGCAAGGCCTCTCTTTATAGTTTTTTATCAATTGTGGCAACTGGGAGTTTTACCTGGAGGAAAATTACTGCCACTCCTAACTTTAAGAAGGGCAAGGAGGCACAGGCAGCCACAAGTCAGTTTCACCTCAATCCTTGTGAAGATGATGGAACAGGAAATCCTGAAAACCATTTCCAGGTTCATTAAAAAGAAGAAAATCATCAGGAGTGTCAGGAGTACACTCAGGGAAAATCATCCTGTATCAACTTGTTGAATTTCCACAATGAAATTACTTTGCTGGTAGAGAGTGAGTGTCTGCCTGGACTTCAGTAAGACCTTTGACAAAATCTCTCATAAGATCCTTATATACAAGGTGTTGCTGTATGGACTGGATAAGCACACAGAGAGGTGAGTTATTAACTGCTTGAATGGCCCAGTCAGAGCATGGTGATCAGTGACAGAAAGTGTCATTGGAGCCCAGTTAATAGCAGTGTACCTCTGGGGTCAATACTGGCTCAATTTTTTTTTTCAAAATCTTAATTATCTGGATGAGGGAGCAGAGTGTACCCTCAGCAGTTCTGAGGATGACACAAAAATGGGAGGACTGGATGGTATGTCAGAGAGTTCTGCTGCCATCCAGAGGTATCTCAACAGGTTGGAGAAATGAGCTGATGGGAACCTCAAAGATTTTGACAAGAAAAAGCACAAAATCCTGCACCCAGGGTTGAGCAATTTCCTGCCACCCAGTTGGAATTTCCAGAAAAAGACCCAGGAATCCTGGGAGACACCAACTTGAATGTGAGCCAGCATTGTGCCTTTGCAGCAAAGAAGGTTATCCTAGTCTGCTTCAGGCAAAGTATTGGCAGCAGGTACAGGGAGGTGATTCTTACTCTCTGTCAATTGTGAGGCCTCTCTTGGAGTGCTGTGATGAGCTCCAGGCTCTTCAGTATGAGACAACGGGCCACAAAGATGACTAAGGTACTGGAGCTTCTCACCTATGACAAAAGACTGAGAGATCAGGCACTGTTCAGCCTAGGGAGAGAAGGGTCAGAGGGATCTTATCAATGTATATGAATGGCTAAAGTGAAGGTGCAAAGGGGATGGAGCCAGGCTCTTTTCAGTGGTGCCCAGTGATAGGACAAGAGGCAATAGGTGCCAAGTGGAATACAGAAGCTGATGTCTGGACATCAGACAATAGTTTATCTCTGAGAGGGTAGCAGAGAAATAGCACAGATTTCCCAGGGAGGCTGTGGAGTATCTATCCTTGGAGATACTCAAAAGACATCTGGGCATGGCTCCAGGTAACTAGCTCTGGCCCCACCAGATCAATCTGGGCAGTTGGACCAGATGACTTCCAGAGGTACTTCCAACCCCAACCAATTTGTAATTCTGTGATAATTCCTTTCTCACTCATTCTACCTATTTAAATAAGACTACTGTCTCACACCTCAGAGACCCAAGCCTGGACCCAAACTTGGATCATGACAGCTGGTAGAATACCTGGTGACTTTTCAAATAACTCTTTGTAGATGCTTTTTCACAGAAAAGAAAAATCTAATTCTCTGGACATCTGTCATTTGGTAAGTTAAAGCAGCATATACTCTTCTTTATCAAATACCTCACCAGGTCCTAACAATGGATAACCCTTTTGTCTACAAAGATGCTCTTTGCAGGACATATCTGTGTACACAGTGATCTAGTGGCTCACCTGAACTTCTCCAACCAGTTCCTCTTTAACCTATCAATCAAAAAATCAGATTGTTCCTAATGGGGATATAGCCATTTCCTCTTAGCAAAATAATCCATCTTCTCTCATTTACTCAACTTATAGCTTCACCATAAATCAGCACAATGCAGGCACCTGTTTTTTTTTTCTTTTTGTTATTTAAAGCAGATGAATTTTTGCTATAATGACTTGCAACACAGATTTTGTTGGTTTTTGTTTTTAATTTCAGTTCCATTCCTTGGTATTCCTGCTCAGTGATCCTTCATCCTGCAGGAGTTCTGAAATCAGTACAGCAAAAAGGTAGTATGTGCAGTCCCATGGGGCACTAGAGGTTACAAAGAATTCCTGCTTTATACTTCAACATAGGCAGCCAGTTTGATACTGGTAAAAACCCTTGAGATGGGTTTCCACTTTTGGAAGCATGAAGACATGCTCAACAGTCACAATTTGGGTCCATCATTAAGAGGAAGAAACGTTTACAGCTGGCCATGGCAATGTATTACTGTCATTACATCTAACATTTCTAGTACCTCTCAGACTGTACCTTTCCTTGCAAATATTCTGGATTCGAGCCGTACAACATCCTCATAAATCATGCAAATATCTCATTTGAAAAATGAACAACCTTAGGCACAAAGCTCTCGAATGATTTGCCCAAAGATACACAACAAGTTAGTGTCAGAGAATAAAACCTAAGAATATTGATTCTCAACTCTGTATTCTAACCACTAAACTCACTCTTTCATTTTGATGCACCCAAACTAAAACACACTAAGACTGTTGACCTGATTAAATTTGAAAACACTCATGGTAGATTTATCTTCTTCTTTATGCATGACTTTGTTCTTTCTGTGTGCATACAAAACATTTCCTACCTTTCTGTTTATTAGCAATGCATTTATGTCCTTATACGCTAATTTTGCAGAACACTAATGTTACAATAAAGTTGTTGCCAGTAGAGTCCCGTTGTGAAACACATTCTATTAAGCATGAGAACAACAGTGTGTTCAGTCTTTTAAAGGAAATAAATTAGCCACAGATATAGTTTAGTTTCTGAGGGCCGTTTGCTCACCACAAAGATACCCCTATATTTAATGCTTCTATTGTTTGCTGTGGGAAGAACCATGCCACACATGTCTCAGTAGTAATAGCATATCACTGTGTATATTCAGATAATTATTGTTTTAGAGGCATTTATTTGCTTACTAGACATAATTGAAAATTATGTTCTTTGTCTTCCAACAATAAAATAGCAGGCTTATTCTTACCAGTCATTATTGATGCTTGAGCCAAGAGTTTTTTTAGGCTCAAAGTCACCAGAGACAACCTATTGGAGAATGTTAGCAAAATCCAAGCTTATTGACATAACTAAATAGATAGAAAGACAGTATCACTATTTTTCTACTGAGGTGAAGCTTAGGAATAGTTTCAACAAGATTTTCTGACTACTTTTTTTTCACTTGCTAAGCAGCTAATATATAAACTAACTGGTTCACAAAGTGCATATCTGAGTTAGCAGTCATCTATTTTCTACAGTGTCTCACCACTAGAAACAGCTTGGTTTCACATCAGCTACAGCAGGAGGAATTGGCTGCTTGGAAAAGCAGTAGAGATTATAAAAGTAACTAAATCACACCTTTTTGGGTGATTTTCAAATGAGAGCATGAGTGGCTCAGTCCTGTGTAGTTTCTAACTTCTCACAACAGCTGTGGCATAGTAATAAATTAAATGTGTCACTTTTTTCACATTAAAAAATCTTAAGAATTTGCTGGCTATAAAACAATACACTGTGAACTAGACTAATAAGTGTGGCAAGTTTTGGGGTTTTTTTTAATTTTTTCATTATATTGCTTTTCATTTAGTTTCCATTTACTCTATTCCCACATGGGTAAAAGGGAATAAGAGAGTAACTATCTGCAAAATGAAAGGGTTTTTAGGCAGAAATAATACTTTCTTTAACTTCTTTTTACTGAGAATTTCTTGTAAATGCTAACTAGTTTGCTTTTTTTTTTACCATAAAGCAGAAGCACACATTACCAAATAACCTCCACAGTAATTTTGTTTCCCTCCTTCTATCATCTACTTCTTTGTTTCCAGGGATTTGTGACTTATCACTCATGACCTCAGGAGACTATTGTTCTTTTTTAATTCCAAGAATACTTTTATCACAGAAAACATGCTGGTGAGCATGGTTCCTGTATTTAGGAAACTGTGGTCTTTAAACTTTTAATTTACCACCAATTTCACAGCTAGACTATCTTGCTGCAAAGATTTTGCATTCCTCATCAGTAGAACTCAAGAAGGAAAATTCCTTTTTTCTTTTTTCTTTTAAATATAACCTAGGATTAACTCTGATTTGTCAGGAGAAACATGTTACATTTTCATTAGTCCTACAACTATGTGGATAAAATGTTATCTTTCTGCCTTTCAGACAAGTAGCATGGTCATTGAGGCATTTAGGGACAAATCCTGAGAAAATAAGTTTTAACAATCATGTATGCCAGCAGATGCCTTCTCTGTTTCATTAATGTTGCCACCTGCAGAAGAATTTCACCAAAGGGAACAGGGGGAATTTACACTGAGTGGTGCATAATTTAAGTTTGCCACTGATTATTTCTTATGTGTGTAAGGTCAGCATATGAAATCTTTGGATAAGGGATTGTGAGATGTGGGCCACAGAAACCAGGACTATCATCTCTTAAGCACTATAGAAAGAGATTCACAGAAATTTTGCAAGATTGGTAAACCTTAAATTCTCTTTATATTCTCATCCTAACATAGTTAAGGGAGGATCTGTAGTTTTGTTTAGGGTTGTTATTTTGTCCTTTGTTTCCGTAAAATCCTATTGCATCCAGTCAGAAATAAAATATGAAATGTTTTGAGTAAGATATCCTAATGCAAACCTCTATTATTTCCCAGTGCAACATAAGCATGTGTGTCTGTATAGATTAAATTGTCTTGCATTTTCTCCTTTCTTTACAAAGTGTGGAGAAAGTTGAAACTTAATCCTCTGAAACAAAGGGAATAAAACCTGAAGGAAATCACAGAATTGGTTGGGTTGGAAGGGACCTCAGTGGATGGACAAACCACTTTGCTCAAGCAGGGTCATCCTAGAGCACATGGCACAGGATGGCACATGGCACATGAGGAAGGAAACCCCACAACCTCTCTGGGCAATCTCTTTCAGTGCTCCATCACTCCCACAGTAAAGAAGCTCTTCCTCATATTTAAGTTGAGCTCCCTGTGCATCAACTTCTGCCCATTGCCTTTGGTTATTTTGTTTGACACCCCAAGAAGAGCCTGGAAATGTTCATATGACACCTTCCCTTTAGATATTTATGCACTTTAATGAATTAATGTGAATGGAGTTAGCTGGAATATAAACAGCATGTTTTCTGCAAAACAGCCAGAAGAGATCATCCTTAGCCATGCCTACATCTTCTTGCTAAATCTCACTAAGATATGTCAGATTCTCTTGACCCAGGGTTAGTTGCCACCAAGTACTGGTGTTTGCAGCGTCCTTCCATAAATGTTTTAAGTCAGATGACAAACAGGCTTAAAGCTTCCAGGATTATTTTTTGGTGTGGTCAGAGTAATCAATCGCACTAGGTTTTTTTGACCATAAAAATGATAAGGCTTTTAACTCTTCCCTAACATTTCCCAGAGCAGCTCTCTTCTTCATTTTTCTAGCATGTCTCCACAGAGAGGGAATGCTATAATCTTATGATCTCCCAGAGGAATATCATACTCTAATGATCAAAGAAGGAAAAAATCAGAGGAAAGTGTTAGAAACCATATGAAGAGTATGAAAATGAGTTAAGAAGTATAAAGTATTTAAACAATTCCACTGCACTAGCACTCCTGTCATTTCTACTTTTTGCTTTGTTGAAAAGCTATATTTCTATAATCTGCCACAGGGAGTCATTAGGACATCACCGGAAGATCTCTGCCTTCTCATTCCTCAATGATAAATGTAATGGCTTTCAATACACTGTTCTTCTCATCTACTCATTGTTCTTCTCTAAAATTATCTCTACATGTTTGCTGACATATTCCACAGGGCAAATAACATATTTCCAAATAATACTGGCAAAACCAGTATCACAGGAAGAATGGTGCTAATCAACATATAATCAACACATACTAAATAAATCTAAAAGTTCCAGCTCAATTTATTTTCTTACTGAAGAAATCTCAAAATATTAACACCACAGACAAGAATGGCAAAGACTTAATTGTAGAATTGCTATTATATCTTATATCATTACTCCTTTTATTTATGAAACATTCAAATATGGCTCAAAGTCTAAATTGATTATATTTCTGACATTCTGTGAGACTAAAATGGACTGACTAGAGATTTTAAACTCCTAGGTAACTAAATATTAAAGTCCCATCTCATGATAACCAGAGCAGTTATTTCAAGACTTGACAGAGGTACATATTTTGAACATTTTGCAGAACCAGACAATAGAAGACAATATATGTGATACAAAGAATGTAAAATTAAAATGAGTATCCTAATATAGCATTAATATAATTTTTGTCTGGGGAATAATAAAGACAGATATTTTTCCTGATAGCTTTCCACCTATCTGTTCCACTTCCCCATTTTTTTTATTGGCAGTGGTATTCCTGCACACAGATGCCCTGATTCTCTCCTTAGCTGGTCAGAGGGTTAGACCTAATTTCTGATTCAGTCATCTGCCAGTTAGGTGCCAGCATACCACCCATGTTGGAATGGTGTCTGAACTCAAAGTATTAGGCACCCAGACTTATCTCATGGATGTTCTGTTGGAAGCTGTGTCCTTGGGCAGAATGGAAGGTCTCTGGAGCAGAGACAGAGTGCACAGTGGAGGCATTTTACTCTCCCTGAGGAGGAGCAAAAGTTTTTCACAGTTTTCAAAAGCAAAATCAATCCATTTTATGAAGACAAATGCAGAGAAAACACATATTCCATGAAAATGATTTCTGTAGAAAACTCTTCATCAGTTTACTATGGGGGATTTCCTAAGAGAAAAACTTCAATTTTTCTTTGTTATGACACTATTATAAAAATGCAGACTTTAAAAAGAAAAAACAACAAAACCTAAAAAATTTAGGGCTTATGACATTTTATTGGTGACAACAGCCTTATCAAGGAGATTTTGCATAAAAAAATAAATTATGGAGCTAGAGATCCTGCATGGAGAATTAAGCCTATTTGAAGCATTCTGGACAGTAGCCCTTTGAAAAACTCATCGTAAAAGGAGGCTGTTGCTAGGATACTATGGCTGCTGTCATCAGCATAATGTGGTGGCATATATAGAATGTGGTGTGTTTATATATATATATTTTATTATTACTTTTTTAATGAGAGATCCTGAGCAATGAGCAACATAGACTATAAGCAACGTTTTCAAACCTACCTGCTATATTAAAGATTGACTAGAACATTCAATTTCATGCTGAAAAGACAAAGTGGAGTTAGTCTTCAAAGTGAAGCCCACGAAAGAATGTCAGAAGAAAGAGCCACAATGCTTGTTAGCTGCTTGAATACAGGAACACAGACACATGACTCAGAAGAGAGCTGAGAACAGAAGCCAGAGAGAATAAAGAAAATGACTGAACAGATGTTGCTGCTGAGGTGAAGGAAGTGTGTAGACATTTCATTCTGCTGGAATCAAAGACAACTGAAATCATAAGGAGCAAAAATGACCATAAGTGGGTGCTGAAATGGTCTTCTAATTGGGAATGGCTAGTTAGCTGAAATGATCAAAACAAGAGGATCAAGGACGTATATGGAAACTATACAGATCTGAAGTCATATTATGTTTGTGGGCAAAATTATGACTCTGTTAAGACAGCACAACATCTCCTCAACTAGAAGAGGCCATTAGATAGTCTTCAATACATTTTAATGTCAAAGAAATTGTCCAAGGCTCTCCAGGCTGTTCAGGTATGCACACTATCTATTTCAGTGCAGTTTTGCCTCTGAGAGTCCAGGCCTGCAGTCAGAGCAGAATAGTTCACAAAGAAAATCAGCTTGCATGACAAATTTTGTACTCTGCCTCAGGAAGAGTGCAAAGGTATTCTCTCCTAATTAAAATATGATTGCTGTCATCTGATAATTTTCCTTGTGAGAAATAACAAGCTCACTAATTAAATGTGCAATTTCTTGACATTTAAACAGGTCAGTTCTCTTTTCCATGTGTCTGATCATTTATTTGAGGTGCTACTTTCAGGCATGTTTATTATACTAACCAAAATTAATAACCAGCATAACAGACCTTTCTAAAACAGAAGGGTAAGTAATGTAGTTTTGTCCTTTTGCTCAGCTGTAATTATTTTATTATAGAAAATTTTTATAATTAAATAGACAATAGAGATTTCCTTTTTTTAAGTTCTCATCATCTTTCTGTGCTTCCTATGTATGCCTTCTGATGTCTGTCTTTCATAAGGTTATGGTTTTATTCAATTTGGCTTTAATGAATAAAACGCTATTGCATAAAACTCAAAGAACATGGCAAGACAGACCAACTTTAATTTAGTGATATAATTTCTGAAAAGGATGCTATTGTAGATAGATTGCTAGTTTTGGTATGGATAGACTGGAAGACCTGTGGGCACAGACTTTTATTTTTAAAAGCTATGTGACTTCCACAACTCTAATAACTGAAAACATATCTTGATTTTTAGTGCAATGGTGAGAATATGATAAATCATATTTTAAGTGTAGGTTTCAACAAGTCAATCTAAAATTAAATTTTCTCTTTCACAGAAAATTCGAAATTTCTTGAAATTTCATTTAGTCTGAATGGGATTGAAGAGTTCAAGCTTTCAAATATTCTGCAAATCAAAATTTTAAAAGCATTCTGTTTTGAAGAAAGCAAATCCAGTCCCTGTGAATTTACCAAGCTATTAATCACAGAATCACAGCATAAGCTGAACTGGAAGAGACCCACAGGGATCAAACCCAACACCTGGCTCTGGACAGCACCATCCTCAAGAGTCACACCATGTGCCTGAGTGCATTGTCCAAACACTTCTTGAACCCAGGCAGATTTGATGCCATGACTACATCCCTGTGGAACCTGTTCCAGTGCCCAACCACCCTCTGGGTGAAGACCCTTTTCCTACTATCCAACCTAAAACTCCCTGACACAACTTCAGACCATTCCCTTGGATCCTGTCACCGGTTACCACAGTGATCACCACAGATCAGTACCTGCCTCTGGTCTCTTCACAAGGAAGTTGTAACTGCAATGAGGTCTCTCCTCTGTCTTAATGAAAAATAAACTCCTTATTTCATAAAGTTATTAAGATGTATGAAGGAGTTGTATGATTTACAGATTTAAATGTTTTGAAGTAGGGAATGGCCTTTCTCACTAGATATCTAAAGGCAATGTGGCATTTATTACCATCTGCTTTGTTCTTCAGCAGTATGAACTTATTTTATGTGATCCTTCTGATGAAAAACAAATGCATGCCCTTCATTGCTTTGACTTTCATGCTTTCATGGCTTGGATTTCTTTTTTTTTTTTTTTTTTCCATAAGTGAGAAGTCTGCCAGGGGCTTGACCTGTTACCTTTATGCTGCAATTTATGAAGAGGTTACAGTAGTCAACTCTTTGTCATCCTGTTGCAGGGACATGGAGTAGGCAACATATTACGTAGCATTGCAGTTCTCAGACCAGGATACTAATTGCAATTAGCGAATCCTTGAGCTCATATACCAGGTTATTAACTGAAGCAGTAAGAAACAGATATACTGCCTGCTTAGGACAGAGAGCTAGGGCAATAACCTCATATGCTGCAGCAGTGGGAAATGGCAAAACATGTCAGAGCTCTCAGAAATTATAATTTTCTGTGTGTAGCTAAGGTCGACAGTTGACTTTCGTATAATGATGAATGAATTACTCAGAATAAAAGTAGTGCTTTATCTTGATTTTTGATCATTCTTATTTTAATGGATAATAAGAGATTGAACACTTTAGCATCTGTGATATTTTATCTTTTTATCTTTCTCTCTTAAACTATCCAAACCCTAGGTATTCTGCTTTAAACTCTTAAATTTATCTTAAACTTTTAAGGTATGGAAAGGTCTTAATTGTATAGGTCCTTCTCCATAAATTGGTGACTCTCAGAAAGATTTAATAACAGCCTAAAGCAGATACTCAAACAGGGCAGGAGAAACCCAGCAGGTAAATAAGCACTGAATTGCACTTAAGTCTCTTTTCAACTAGGCTTCAGTAAGAATACCGGCAACTGAATTGACAAATTCAATTGCCAAAACTACACTTAGTGCCATTTGAGGTTTCCCAAATTGTCTATCTGCACACAGATGATATATATGCCACATGACAGGGTAAGCACCTAATTTAGATATCAACATTGAATTGAATCCTTCCCCTGTACTTCTGATGGCTGAAGCTAAATGCTACAAAAATCTATCTAAAAAAAATAATACAGGTGACTGCACACAGCTTCTAAAGCCAGTTGCTATTGCCATATCCTAGGGTCTCCAAGATATCTGCGTCAGACTGTCAGGTATGCACGGGCCCTACAAAAGACCTACTCAAATTTTGGGCCAGTATCTGAAAAGCTCAAAAGAAATCTCTTGGAAAGAAGTCTTAAACATAATTCTGATCCATCATAAACCCCTTCAGATCATGCTGTCTCTAAACTACCACATAAAAAAAATATAAATATTGGTAGAAGGAGAAATGAAAACGGTGTGTTTATTATTTTGCAACCATTGAAATATTAAATTTATTAAATATTAAATTAAATATTTATTAAATATTAAATATTAAATCTACTTTGTTTCAATAAGATGTAAGCCTGGAAGAACTGCAAATTTGGGAAAGAATTATTTCTTCTTAGATACCATTTGTAGTTTCAAGTTTCCCTTTTTGACCAATATATTTTAGAATAAGGATTTATTGAAATCTCAGTTTTGATAGATTGTAAGTTATGTTATACACTGAAAATCATAGCAAGGTTATGTGTTTCCTTACATGAAAATTCATCTCTTTCAAAATCCAGAAAAGGCAAAATATGTTGTTAATCTATATATATATCAATACACTTTCCTTTATATCTAGAATATCTTATTTTGTATAGGGTAAAAATAATGATTTATATATATCTCAGAGTTTTATTCTTAATTCTAAATACTCATTCTAGTATTTAATTTAATCTTTTAATGATAAAGATTGCTATCTGAAACTTCTCATTCCTGAAGAAAAAATACCAGAAGACACCTAGAACCTGGCTGAAATACGTGGGTTATTGTTAGCTAAGAAGACATGGACTTAAAGCTGTTACTATGCTATGCAATGCACAGGAGTTCATCCTTCCTGGACTCTGTTGGACACGCTGCTGCTATGGAGCACAGTCTGTTGACAGGTAATGAAGAGAAATGTGGTTTTTAAGATAACTGTGATTCAGCACACTGACTATTTGAAAAATAAATTGGATGCAGAACTGACATGATTGTAATTTACATTGGTCATTTGTTGGAATATGCAAAGGAACTGCATTAAAACCTAAGATAAAAATAAGAATAGTGTCAAAATTAGAGATAGATTCTATATGCATAGAATCAAGGAATAGTTTGAGTTGGAAGGGACCTTTTAAAGGTAATCAAGTATTTTTTTATCACTAAGATCCATTTTTAATCTTGATTTGTAATTGTCAACTGTTTAATATTGGAAAAAATTAATTTTTTAGGATTAATTTTGAGCCAGGCAGTGTTAAGAAATAATTAGCTTTTGTGAAAATTAAAAATACACAAACTGCATAAACATGCCTCTCTAAGTGCATTGTTTTTACTTATAAGTTATGGTCTTTTTACACCCTGTGACACTTCTTAATTTCTCTGCAGATCAGCCAGAGCATAGTAATAATGAAAGCACATTTCAGTCACAACAGTAACACAAAACATTGCTGGCACCTCTGGACCATTGCATGGAAAAGCTACATTGCATGGAAAAGCACATTCAGAGATGCATGAAACAGACACACTGCACACAAATCCTTCTAGGAAGATAGCTCTAACTCTTCAGTGAGGAAGTGACATTCATCTGTGGCACCTCAAAAAAAGGGATTAAAATACCTTATTCCCAGAAAAAAAAACAACTACTATCCCTGCTTATTTCCCACTGAATAAAACAATTGAAAATTAACTGAAAGTAATTTAACAATGTGAAAAAAAATCGCACTCCATTGAGCTACCAGCCATCAGGTAATGCCAGACAGTTCTTACTGGCCAATATCCCAATTTAAATGTCACACTCAGCAGAATGCTGATATACAAAAAATATAAGTTATTTGCTAGTTGGGCTCTTTATGCACTAGAAAGGAGGACAGAAATTGAGCAATGTAAATGAAAGTGTACACAGCCGCAGTGAGTCCCATCTCCCAGATGAAAAGTCAGGCAGTGCTGTGCCAGGACTAGGATTCCAGTCACAGATATCTATTTTTTTATGAGACTAAACCCCTTCTCCATTTACTCATCACTGCCAGTATTCCAACATTGCTGATACTCACACGCTCTGCAATACATTAAACAAGATCCTAGAGCAGTGTTTAGAGGGAGCATCCAACATACAAAAAACCACTCTATATGTGGATAATTCCTGAGGTTTCCAGCTAGGGCAAGGGGTTTCCTTTCCTCAAAGGAATGCATGGGTGCACAGTACTGCCTCCAGTGGGCTGCAGAGCTCACCTTGGTGCTGGCCTTGCTAAGGCTGCTGCTGCTGCAGTGAGAAAAGGGGGAAGCATAACTCAAAGAGATTTTGCCCAGTTACAAAATTCCTTGGGCAATGGACCCCCACACATGCCACAGTCAGAGCTGCCCCTCTATGCAGCAGTTCTCTAAGCGTGTGTGCATGAACACACAGGTTTGTACAGGCTGGGAAACTGTTCAAAACTGTAAAACACCTTTATGAGGTCTGATGCAATATGCAGATTTGCCAATGGATAAAAGATTTAAAAATAAAACATGTTTGGCAAGTTCCAGTTCTTGCTTGCCAACTTGGAAAGGAGAGGAGTGATCAGGGTAAAGTAATTAAACATTTTTAGCCTTCCTTTTCCATGTTATTGTCTTCACTTTATTGCTCAGTGTTAAGCTAGCCTAAATATTGCTTCAAAGCATGAGCTCTGAGGTCCTCCCCTCCTTGCACTCACACGCAGGGTTCTCAGCCACAGTCTCTAGTCACCGCTTGTGAGTAATCACAGACTGGCACAACTACCACTAAACACAACAGAGCACAAATCTGGTTAGCAGAAAAGACTGCACTTTATAGCCTTTAGCTCAGCAATAAGATGTTTTTGAGATTCCTCCTTGTACAGTGCATTGTAATGGGTTGTGTGATTAACAAGCACCACTGCCAATGGAGTCAGACACCAGAGCAAAACATTTCCCTGCTCTTGCCAAGCAACAAATTTAGGGCCCAATTCAGCTTGAGTACAGCCAGTTTCCATGCTACAGGGGCTGGCCATGATTTTTACTGAAATCAGCCCTTTGCTTTTAGAATGCAGATGAGCATTCAAGACAACCTAATTAAAAACATCAATGATTTTTTTCCATTGCTGTTTGCTTCTGCTTGACATGATTTAATGTCAGATAGCTCTAAGCATCAGAGCTTTTCTAGATGTATGGCTGCAGCAAAGGATTCTTCATCCACCCCAGCCACAGTGTACCTTCTGCTAGATGACCTTTTTTTTTCTTAAATTCTAGAAATGTAAATCACTTCTTCCAAGATGATGTTCCTTTCCTATTAAGCTACTACTTTCTATTCATGTTGGCTTCCCAGCATAATAATAAAATCACCTCTTAGCCTCTACAAGATATTTTTATAGTCAGTTTGTTTGGGTATCATTAGCCTGGCACAAAAATACTTTGCAAGCAAAATATGGACAACTCACAGGTACAAAGCAATTCTTTATTGGCCAGTACACATCAAACACACCTGGTATTTAGTGAACTGTGGGGTTAAGCAGGGGTGTGCTGACAGTCCAGTACAGCAGCTGGAAAGCCTTCACCAGGCAGGCAGGTGCCACTGAGGAGCGAGGGGTTGGTGGCCATGGCTCCCAAGAGCCACCATGGGGGCAGAGATGCTCCTCCCTCTTACTCCATCAACATTGATGGATCAACACCAACCTGGCAGCTTCTGACTGTCCCTGACTAGACCAGCCTTCAGCTACCTTCATTTATTTTCCTTAAGGTGTTAGCATTTCATGTTGATGTTTTCTCTGCTGAGTCCTTGTTCTCTTAGCTATCACAGATCAGCAGTCCTGCCGCTCTCTGTAATTTTTTTACTTTTCTTATCCCAGTACAGACAGTCTCACAGCTCTGGCTCAGCAGTCTGAGTCAAGGTTACACAGCTGGAATGTATCAAAGCTGGACTCCCTACTCGAGCAGCTAAAACCCCAGCAGTGGGGGGCTACAGAGAGAGGGCAACAGTGTGCCGTGGCATCATATGTGATTCTTCCTTGGACACTGCTTTATTCCCTCACACCTCATTCCTGATTCCTTCCCTGATCCTTCTGACTCCAGTCCCTGTTTGTCTCCCCCAATATGGAATTCTGGAAGAACAACTATAATTACTAGCTTCCTTCAATAACTCTTTAGTTTTGTAACACTTGCCACCACGAGTTGCCACCAACTATTGTGTGTTGGCTGTCCAGTACCAATTTACAATCTACTATTCATAGAAACAATGCTGGGCACAAGTTTCTCACTGTAGGGTTACAATACTCTTTCAGCAGGGAAAGGATATAATTCTGGATCTTTCCCCTATGAGTGAGCAGAATTTTAGCCAGGGAAATATGTTTTCTTCTCCTTTAATCCTCTTCACAGCAAAATTTAAGAGGAACACCCAGAAAAGACACCATATGCTTGAGAATACACCATCATATACTTTGTGAGCCCTGTAGCTGCTGCTGCCCTTTAGCCATTAAAACTGCAAACAGCAATGTTTCTAGGTAGCCAGATCATGTTTATCACAGTACATAAATCCTGTGTGTCCAAACTGATCATGAAGTGAAGCAGTCATTTCTCTGGAGCTTTCTGAAACCTTCAGCAAGTCATCAAATTCCTCTTTCCTGGGCAGGGAAAAGAAAAAAAAATCATTTAAACACAAATGACATATTTACTTACATGATAAATGGGGATCTGTGCTTGAATCTAGTTGTAGGATAACTTCCAAACTGTGCTGTGGAGTCAGCCAAGATATAACATATATTCAGACAGGGTAATATTGATCTGAAGTGGTTCACTGTGAATCCAGAAAATTGTGGCACACTTCCAGCATTTCAAACATAGAACTACATAGGAAAAATACAACTTCTATTCAGATGCTTAATTCGAGTCTAAAAATTTTTTGGACAGAAACTATATCAAAATCAATCAACAGATTTACTATTCTTCCTCAATTTCACAATATTGTCTCTGTGCAATCTTTTTACAGAATGCAAAAAGAGCAGAAAAGACATATACAATGGGAACATTAAACTGAATTTATGCCACAAATGAATGCATAGTGCATAAACATCAATCCTGATCTGACTGTTTTGCTCATCTAAGCAGAACAAAGCAGTCAGTAACACCTTTCAGGAACAATATCCATCGAGTAATATAGCACACAGTTATCCCTGGGGTCTAATCTGAAGGTCATCTCCACCTGACTCAAGACACAAAATCCACATTTTTACATCCATTACTTTGGACCCACCCTAGAGTGATCCACAATCTGCTTTTCAAAGTCCTTTTAGGACTGAGCCTTCTTTCTCTATTCCCACTTGCTCTAATCACAAATAAAGGAGAAAGAAATAAAAGTTTGTAGAAGGCTAGAAACAATGGACCAAGAAATTGCAGAATCACCACTGCTGGATTTTCTGCAGCTATGGCTTTCAGTATATGGATGAATTTCATACGCAGCAGGAGGGGCCAGTAGACACCAGTAGACACAGTGTGTTGCATTTGGACACTCCACATACTGCTGAATTTGGGGTACAGCCAACTGCTGGGGACTACACTAAGGTAGGGTTTTTTTACCTAAGATCAGCAGTTATAGGCTTAAACATAAATTTATGATTAAAACTAACATTCAATATAGATGTAACTAGACCCACACAGATAAGTATACTCTTGTATTGGAGAAGAATTTCTTCTTCTGCAGCATATTCATTTAAACAACCTACTATTTTCTCCCCAAACTACTTGTCAATTTAATCCAAATTTCCTGCATAATTTTAGGTGGAAGAAATAAGAAGTTATAACATTCTGGAGGACTGAATGCTGAATGCTCTAACATTATGTTCTTGGTTTATTCTGTGAGAAGTGCATACCTTGAGTAGTAGCAAATAGTTTCAGTTTCTTTTTCCAACTGAGAGAATCCAAAACCACAGCTCATACTAGTTATATGAATTCCCTAAATATCAACTGATTGCTCAGTCATTGATCAGTGCAGAAAGATGAACCACAAGTTCCTACCCCCTCATTAAGTGTGCTCACAAGAAAACTATTTACCATTATATGGCTTCCTCAGGCATTGAAGTAAAACTTGATCTTTGAAAAGTACCTAAACATTTTTGAGATAAACAGTAAATATTAACCTATAGCCCAGAACTTTGAAAATTCAACTTGAACTCCAAGTTGCATTAAATAGTTAATAATTTCAGGTATGCAGAGGAAGCAAGTTCTTGTTTGGAACTGCTCACTAAAAATTAAGAGATTGAAGAACTAGTTCTGCATAATTTGGTTCTGCACATTATTTGTATGTAATAATTTCAGTGTTAGTGCCAAATCTAGTAATAATTTCAAATACTGATTTCATCATTCCAAAACAAAACATTAAAAATAATCATAATTAATTTTGTTCTTAAATAAGAGTTTGAAATTTTATTCCTAGAATTCCAAGAGAAATAAGAGAATTCTTGGGGTTTTTTAACATATATTCTGCCAAAATATTCCATATATGCATGTATTCTAGGCTAATATATGACATTGAAATAAATCAAAATCTGAGCAGTACTGGTTTATTATTTCATTGCCATGTGAAGAGCTGATGAAATTGAACTGTTGTGTACCATGACATTTTGCCTGCATAATGCAATAACCGCTTTATGGAAAATAAGTTAAGAATCTCATTACTTGACCAAGATTTATGATGGAACTTGTAAATGTATTTGCTTTCAATAAATCTGACAGAGATTGACCACCATCCTTGTTAACATTTTGATAGACATCCTCTTTTAATGGCACCTAATTACAAAACAGCCAGAGCAATATGGTACTAAGATCAAAATTCCGTCTAGAAATAGTAATAACTGCCAGATTTAACTCATACTTTTTTTTATGGAGATCAGAAATAGCCCTTCTCTTTTCTGACATGCATATTAGAAAAGCTACTCAAAAAAGATCTGAACATTTTCTGAGGAATTATAGAATCCATCTCATTGGTTTTTCTGAAGTATTCAGAAAAAGCAGTAGAAGGCATGTACTTCCATTATGACAGTGTGAAGAGCTCCCCTGCCTGTCTCCACAGGAAATCATATGCTTCCTGTTACTGGGTGATGCAGATTGGTGTGGTCTGCAAGTGAGCAATTCCTGGCACAGGCTAAAATAAGATCAGTTGATATATTACCTGTAATGTAAGATATTGCATTCATTGTATATTCTGGGGATCAACCTCTTTTACTTCATTTCCTCAAAATCCTTTTTCTCATTTTGTTCCAAAGTATGAAGTTGTTGTTGGAGCATACCCTCATTTCTCTTTGTGGTTGTTCTCTCTGTTACTGGGATTGGTGCACAAAGATCAAAGCCATGAAATTGCCTTTAGAATTTAACCTTTTTCCTAGAAAATTCTCAGTTCTATCAATATGGAGGATGCAGATATAGACAAAACTCCAAACTAGTAAACCAGATAAAACACGTTGCATTATAAATTTATTTTGGCAAGTGCCCAACAAAGCAGTGTTAAGAGAAAGTTAAATACATTTCATGGTTGTACAAAAGGTTTTTTTAAAAACAGCCTTTAAAATGCACTTCGGTGGCACATGTTTAAAATCCCTTATGCATCAGTTCACAGGGGAAACAGATCACTTCAGTAACTGACAAGTGTTTCTGCAAGGGGAAGTTTAATTCAGATGTTTCAATTTCAATATTCAAATGCTACGGTCATGTCTACCATGGCTCACATAGACTGAGTGATTCAGGAGTCATGCAGGTGAATACAGAAGTAATACGAGAAGCTTAAAAATGCAAAAAATAGAAAAATAGAAACAAACGGAGTCATTTTTGACCAAATTTATTTTTTAAAAATAAATTTCATAATTTATTATGAAATTTATTTTTAAAAAAGAAGGCTTACATATCTTCAACTGTTTAGGGGCTGTTTTTACATTAGTCTGAAATTCTTCTGTGCCATCAAGTTCTACTGGACTCTCTTATCTTTTCATCCTAGTTAAACTACCCTATTGCATGAACAGACATTTTTATGCAAGTTTAAATCTTGTTTCATCAGGATGGATTCAGACTGGTAACTGAGTCATGATTAATCATGTATCTAATTACATTGCATAACCTAGTGCATAGATGAAGCTCAGTGTTTTGGGGACTTTGTTCTCATCTCTCATAAGTTACTTTTCTGTATCCTTCCTGACATCTATTTTCCACAGTCTCCGGTTCAGAACAAAAATTCTTTATTATTTTGTGGTGGTTGACCACAGTGGATATCCATGGGATGCAAGGAAAAACCTGTCACTACACTCTCTCTGCAAGCTGTAGGAGAGGAGAAGCTCTGGTTGTATGCCTGGATTACCTCCTCCCCCTCTTTCTTCACTGACCTTGGGGCCTACAGAGTTGTTTCTCTTTCATATTCTCACTCCTCTATCCCAGCTTCTGATGGATGCATTTTTCTCTTTCTTAAATATGCTACCACAGAGGTGTTCCTGCTGTTTCTGATGGGCTCAGCTTTACTTAGTGGTGGGTCTGTCTTGGAGCCAGCTGGATCTCTGTCTGATGTAAGGGCAGTTCCTGATGTCTGATGTAAGGGCAGTTCCTGATGGCTCCCCACAAAGACTGCTCACACAGCCCCCAGCTACCAAAACTTTGCCACACAGATCAAAGTTGTCTTTTCAGTTTGTTCCACTTTACATAGTAAGGCTGTAGAATGAAAAATAAAAAATATTAAAAAAAAAACTCAAACAAAAAACTTTAGAAATGTCTAAAATGCACATATTCATTAATGGCAATACCAGACAGTGCTACTTTTTTTATGCAGCCTGACTACTAGTAAAAATGGTTATTTACTTTCATCCTTTGCTGTGAATACTCACACCTAGTTCATTACTTAAAACTGATCTGTTTGCAACTCAAACTTACCAGCTTTTTCATTAGTCACTGTACTTAACCATACTGAACTATTGACTGTGACTTCTGGCAGCAACTGAAGTTTCAGATTCCTCTGCAAGCATGAGAAATACTTCCCATCATGAGGGATCTAAAGCTCTGCTGTAGCTGCCCTCCATACTGTAGACAAGATTCATCTCACTTAACTTCAGCTGACTAGTCTAGTCCTGGACAGAGACAGGAGATTTCAGGCAGGGCTTTATCTGTCTTAGATGCCATGGGCTTTAGATACCTTTCCTTATCTTATAAAATAGTCTAGGAGAATAAAATTCCTGAGATTAAATCCATACTGTGGATGGGGTAAAGAACTCCTCAGAGGTAAGTGAACACTAGCAAATCAGTGGTCCTTAAAACACATTAATTTAAATCTTCCAAAAAATAGAATATTACAAATGTATAGACTTTCATACATTATCATAACAGACTTCATGCCAATGTCCTACGGTGAAGGCAAAAATACTTTTAGCACATAGGTATAATTTGCAAGTATCAGTCTACTTACAGTGTAAGAGGGCCACACAGTATTGCAGTAGATTGCACAGTATTGAAGTAGTATTGCTTGCTGTATGTATGCTTGCTTAAATTCAGCAATCATGCAGTCTGTGAAATACACAGGGACAGGACTGCCCAGAAACACCACGAGAGTTACTGTTGACTATAAAAAATGGGCTTTTTCAGTCAACATTTTTACACTGTAAACATTTAAACATAAACCAGTAGGACTGTAGGTCTGTAGGATGCTGGATGTCTGTTATGTGTTTTTTAGACGTGCTAGACCTAATGTCAGCATGGATCTACTGTGTGTTTGATCACTAAAACCCCTTAAGAGTATTAGACATAATTCCACGATTCATCTAATCTGTGCTGGAGTTTAATGTAAAGCCTGTTATGTTCAAAACATCCATCTTTTTGCAGTGCTTTGCACATTAGGATGACTAATTTTAAAGTTAGCACTTCCATCTAACATGCAGTATAAGTAAGAAAGTTGAAATATGAAAGTGTACAGGTCATTTACAAAGTGTTTATACTAGAATATACTAACTGTACAAAAGACAGAAACCTACTTTCTGACACTTTGCCCTTATTACATCCTCAGACACTACAAAGATTTCCTTGGTATTCTGCTTTTACCTGCATTTAGGTTAAAGTTTAATACTAAAATCAACAAAATTATTTAGATAGCTAAATGAGCAGAAGTTATGTGCTAAAGGCTAATCATATTTAAATATCTCACAGATGAGACTATGCCCACAAATACAACAGAAAACAATTTCCCTGGCTCCCTGAAGCTTAGAGTTGCTTTCAAAAAATGCAATTTTTGTTCCTCCTTTCAGATAATCTATCTGCCTACTGAGAGGGGTATTAACTATTTCAAGACAGTCCCATTCTCCTTAGCCCTCATTATCATTTCCCATCTTTTTCTCTGTAGAATTTAACCAGCTAAAACAACTCACAGAACAAAATACTTTGGAGGCAAACTGCTTGTAATGCTTTTAATGGTCGCTCCTCATGCTTGCCACTTTGCTGTGAAAGCCAGCATGGTAGGTGCTCCTGAAGCTGCCCGATGGGGTGTCTCTGCAGGACTTGAACTCTTTCAGTATAGAATCAGTCTCACATAAGACTCACAAGTTATTTATGAAAACAGTAGACAGTTCAAACATAGAGCATTCTCTTCTTTTCAAGAAAACAACAGAAAACAGAAGACTTTTTAGCCGAGGTACCGTCAGTACCCCATCAGAGGCTGTAATATTGGATTAGTCATCCAGACTACGAGTATGGAAAGGTGTTCTTGAAAGTTGTAGCAAAAAAAAAGGGAAAGTGATCAGTGCACAAATGCTCTTGCATCCATTTTTAATGGTTTTCCCAGAATCTTTTATTTTTTTCATTTATGTAAAAGGAATTTAAATGAACGTATTTTCATGCAGCTAATCTTCAGTTAAAAAAAAAAAGCGATCATGAAAATTTTGAAAATGTTTTGTTTGAAAGTAAGTTAACACTGGAATTCCTCGGTCTATTTAAACTTGTCATCTTCAATTGTTCATAGTGACAGATTTCCTAATGCTCACCAGGCACTCACGCATTTTATGTTTGTTGGAGTGTGCATCTTGTAATGTTCACAGCTTCACTGATTCAATCATTCCTATTTTTGCTACTGATTCGGAAAGACTCACAGTATGAGAGAGAACAACAGGAGTGAATTGGTGTTGCTGATTTCATCCAAGCATTTTTTCAGGATTCATAAATATACAGAAAGCCTAATCTCACCACTTTCTTGGAAGAGATTTAATTTTCATCATTCTCTTTTCTTGCAGAAGACTTTTTTTATTATTGTAGAGCATTGATTCAAAAAAAGAAAAGAAATAAAAAGAATAAAACAGCCTCTAAGCTCTAGATAAGCATCTGCTCAAGCTGTTCAACTTTGTCTAAATAGTTCCATACCTATATTTTGCAGAGACTTCAAAGACACACTTTGCCTCACCCATTCAGTGAATACATAATCCCTCCTACGAAGAGAAACATTTTACCCAACAAAACACATGAGCTTCCAAACAGCATGAGAACTAAATAACCATTCAGAGTGACTAACCCAAATTTCTAGTCCAGAGTTTTTCAGTCCTTTTTCAGTTTGTTTACCTGCATAAATTTCCCAAAGGAGATGTGGATCCTTTCAGAAATGTCACATGTGTGTAGATTTCAGCAGCATAAGGGAAGTTGAATTTTTATTTGCTGGGGTTTTTTTTGCTGAAATCCACAGAGGTCTACAGAGCAAAGGCTGAAAATCCCTGTTCTGGTCTAAATCAGGCATTGCAGAGATGTGAGTATGCACTTCACCATTTACACTCCAGGGCCTTCCTCATCAAATGTTCACACAGGAGATGGCTTATGAGGCCAAGATTTCAATCAAATGCTGAATGGCCAGGGAGGAAACTGTGGTTTATGCATCAAACACGAGGCAAGCTTCTTACACGTTTATTTTCCTAAAAAAATTCTAAACGCTGTAATTTCATATGATTCATGATACGAAAATTTTAACATGTTGATAGAATGTAGATCATTAAGATCTAGTTATGACGTTGTCACACAATCTGATTTGTTGAGAACTTAGAAATTCTGAGATCTCCAGAGACAAGAAATACATGGGCCAAATTGTGTTCACAATGTATTTTAATATATTTCTGGAATTTCTTAAAACTCTCCTCCATTTAAAAAAGAATATTTATTTATTCTACTAACAGAATTTGGGGAAAAGGGAAGAAATACAGATTAGTTTAAGCACATACAAAAGTGATGGTGACTTCTGAAAATAATGCAACTAAAAAAATATATCCAAGCCTCATCAGTACATCCTGACTTTAAATTAAAACAGTTTGAGACTTTTTCACTTAAGATGCTTATACCCATCATTCTTTCAGCTGAAAGCATGCAACTTCTTTCTTTAATACATGTTATACATAGACATATGGGCCATATTTTGCAATGGAGCTATGAAGAAAATATTTTGCTGCTATTAACATGAATCTCAAAGGAGATTATAGTGACAGCTGTGGCTGTATTACCTATCTAGGGGGCTCTCTGAAGTCTTTATTTTTCACCATTGCATATTTGGTCTTTCCAGAACTCAGGTGAAATATAAGATTATAGAGCTGCCTAAAATCATAGAAAGTATTTTTATCTAAGTTCCTAATACAAGACTAAGTTTCTTTCATACACATGAAACAGCACTAACATGGCCTACTAATTGTACAAAGCTCAATAGAAATAAATCCAACCAAGCCCTCACATAGCTCAAACCCCCAAATATGCTTACAGTACCAGAACAATAAACCAACAAAAGGTTAATAAATAATGCTACTAATGTACAATGGAAGGTCAAATGATCATAATGCAATACCTGCCACATTCACAATGCAGTGTAAATACCCATACTAAATAATTTTAAAATGAAAACCAATAGACTATGTTGTCTTATTTAAGAAAGTTTAGTGAAAGGGCAAAAATATATCTTAAATTAAACTTGGGAATTTTAAAAGTAAGCTTAGTATTTCCAGGAAGCTCAAACAATATATTTTCCCCCATATTCTTTTAGAGTATAAATCATTAGGAGAGTTAAATGTAAAATAGCCTTTAAGGGAGTAGGACTCAGTCAATGAGATAAAGAGGCAAGTAGCTTGTGAACAGGAGAGCAGTTAAAAGTAAAGATTCATCAGGGATCTTACCTAATGAAGACAGAAAAGACCTTGGAGTACCTGGAGTAGCTGCTATTTGAGGTTTTCAAGGACAGGCTAGTTAGTGTCAGCATTTGTCAACAATGACTGAGGTACAAATTATTCTCCTTTTTCCTGAAGCTTGCATTATAGTTTGTCTCTCACAGCCCCTTCCAGATCTCTTTTAGTAGGGATGCATGGATTTGGATTGGAAAGTGACTTGAGAGCCTTCATAAAAAATGCTGAAAACTGTGTTTTTTCTGCATCTGTTCCTACATAGAAGAAAGTATTGGAGCACTTGAGAGCTTGATTTCTCACCTACACTTCAGCAGATCTCAAGAGAAAAGGTCAGGAAACCAGCTGCAGTTCTCTGATCCCAGACCACCACCAATGTACAAGATAGGACTGAGCTTCTAGATTCAAGTTATGTGTTGGTCTTGAGAGAGTATGCAAATGTAGCATCGCAAGGTAGAAAGCTCCCCCTCTGTGGTGGTCCTTGCACAAGCTATGGTCCTTGGCATTTTCTGTCCCTGGCAGAGGGAGGCAAGAGAAGCTACATTACCCATTACTTGGATCTTCCCTATGAATGAGTATAAACTCTTTCTTAATGTTTATTTTAATTTATATTTACTTTAGAATGAAGTCCTTATTTCTAGCCTCATTTTCCCCAGGTATTTGAATATTTATGAATATATATATAAACAAGAATATCTGGAGATTGAATATTCCTTTATAAAAACACAGTGATAGGACTGACAGAAAATTTGTACTTTTCGTGACTGATGTTGAGAATTGAAAATATATTTTTCCCAGAAGGCCTATGCAGCTCCTGAAAAACCTGCCAGTTTTATACTTTACATTTGAGGTGGGGTGGGGGGGGGGGGAAGAGCAAGAAAGAAAGAGAGAAAGAGAGAAAGAGAGAGAGAAAGAGAGAGAGAGAGAGAGAGAGAGAGAGAGAGAGAGAGAGAGAAAGAGAGAAAGAAAGAAAGAAAGAAAGAAAGAAAGAAAGAAAGAAAGAAAGAAAGAAAGAAAGAAAGAAAGAAAGAAAGAAAGAAAGAAAGAAAGAAAGAAAGAAAGAAAGAAAGAAAGAAAGAAAGAAAGAAAGAAAGAAAGAAAGAAAGAAAGAAAGAAAGAAAAAGAAAGAAAGAGAGAAAAGCAAGATGCAGGGGAAAATGCACTAGGTACTTTGTGAGGCTGCAGTGAGCATTTGCCTTTTCCCAGGCACTTCTCCTGCTGCTGTTTGAGAGGCAGAGGCTGCACTGAGTAACAAGTCACAGTGCACACAACAATGGCCATCAGTGTCAGGCGTTTTACGGTGACAGCCTCATGCATCTTTCATGCCATCCTTGTTAGGAATAATCTGGTGGTATAGCACTGCATGGAGCAGCTTTTTGCATGGCAACAACACCATCATTTCGTTTCTTTTTTCCTGTGTGTCAGGCTATTAAATGTCTACAGCTTCCCTGCAAGTTACCTTCCAGTCCTCTGTAGCACTAGGTAAAGAGTTCTGCCGCCATTTAATTCGCAGTGTTGCTGCTGGCAGAAATTAAAGCTTTGAAACAAATCATGCTCATTCTTGAGCTGCTAATTCAGTGCTGATACAATCCTAAAGACAGGGTAAGTTCCCCCGTAGTTAGGACTCAGGAATTTTTGCACTGTGCTACCACTTAGTCTTTTCCTAATAACATTGCTGAAAATTTGGCATAAGATTTGTTCATGCAGATGCAGCCACAGAGACCTTGCTTTTGTGCTTCATTTTTGCTATTTTCCTTAATTCAAAAATAATTCAGTCTAGATTGAACATAAATGTTTTATTCTTTGACTATGGAAACAATGAGATGAAAATCCACGACTAATCACATTTTCAGTAACAATAACTGAAATGGTTTACTCAGCATGCATACATTTTAAAAGACAGTTTCGTAACTGCATTTTACTAGAGGGCAGTAAAACCTTCTGCTTCGCTGAGCAAATCCTGTGTCCAAATCTTCATTTACATCCCTGTGTGGGCTGTTACGCTGCAAACTTGGATCTGAGTGCATTTTCCTCCCACCTTCTTCTTCTTCCAGCCATTAAAGTTCATTTGAAGAATAACACTAGATCAACATTAAGCTAGAAGCAGTATTGCTACTTGTGGGCATCTTCTGTTTTCTGGCAGTCTTAGTTAATCTATGTACAGGAAGGCATTTTTTTTTAATTTTGGTGGATTGTTTCTGGATTTTTTTGGTTCTGAGCATCTTTGCATTGAAACACTATTTCAAAAAAGCTCATTTTATTTATGAAAGCAAAAATATCTGTGACCCTGCTCTAAATATCATATATTATGGACAGGAATCAGTTCTTTTTTTTGTGCATCATATGATGTAGTTAAAGAAATGGGGAAGCCCTTTTTCACACAGGCATCTTACTTCTATTTGCATTTTGCTTCTAAACTGCTGGGCAGTTGTATTCAAATACAGATTTTCTGATTAAGTGACTTGTAATATGCTCCCCACATCAATGAGACATCCTCAGTTATGCATGACAATCTTCTATTGTTAGGGTATTTTTCCCATTACGCAATACCAGTGTTGAAATTCCAGTGTAGCTATATTAATTAGCAGAAAAACAAACCAGTTTTATTATCAAGAAGGATGTATTTTGTAAGCAGTTGGTTACTTAGCAACAGCTTCAGGTATTAAAACTTCTTTTACTAACAAGCAGGAAAAAAAAAAGGATACTGCTTAACACAGTACATTAGATCAGCATGCTTTGTGTAAAGGATTTTAACAGTCAAGAGATGTGACTGTGTTTAAGATTCCTTTTTCCAGTCACTAGTTCATTGTCAGCAGCATCTACAGAGCAGCTTTATGTGCATTCAGAGACAGCCAGGAAATTAGTTCTGCATGACTGACTCAGCACTGTAGCACTGAGAACCGCTCTCACTCATTTCCTTAAACAATTGTTTATTTCTTGAGTGATAACAATGTTAATTATCACAATTCTAGATGAAAAATCTCAGATGCTTTATTTGTGTTAAAGGTAAAAAAGTATTAGCACTAGTAAAGTGAAGTCCTAGCTTACTTTTGGCATTACAAGACTTTTTTGTGATTATTATTGAAAGTTCAGAATGATTCCTGGTACCTTGTTTAGTGTTTTCTTTGATGCTAAATGGAACTGAGAAGAAAAATGCCAGCAAGTTAAAATCAAATGCAAGTAATAGTGCCTTATCAAAGTCAGAAATCTAAAATTAAATTAAATCTTTGAATCAAAAGAAGATCTATTAGACTTTTCATGATAGAAGAACAAGTCAGATCTTATTAAGACCTATATGCATTGAGAATTCAGATGATTCAAGATAAAGCAAAGAGTTAGGGATCAGATGATAGATATTCAGTTGTTTCTTTTCGAGTTGCCTTTTGTCCAAGCTGCTTGGGATTCCCCAATGATGGGCATTTAGACATCTGCCCAAAGATGAGCACAGACAGTCCCAAACAGGAGTTTGGCAAATTTGAACAGGCCCAGGGAAGGCATTTTACTGCCCTCCAAATGCAATATGAAACAGTCTGGTCTCTGAAAAAAGAAAAAAAGAAACAGTCTGGTCTCTGAAAAGAAAACACTGAGAACAGAGTGCATGCAGCATATTGCCTCTCTACCCAGATGAAATTATGAAGATGCATGATGTACTCAGCATTCATAGTATTGAAGCCTTCCCTGAAAATATGAACTATAACCTTGATTCTTGAGCACTATCAGGGCTCACACATTTTTTTCAAAACACATCCAGGAGAAACCTCTCATTTCCCACTACCAGGAAGTAGAGGCTTGCAAATTTTATGAAATTCCAGAGTTAAGTAGCAGCTGAGTGGTTTCTCAGCAACACCATTTTGGATGTAGGCAATACATTCCCTCTAAGGCCTGCTGAAAGTGTGTGAACCCTTTTATTGTATCTTAATATTTTCTGATTTCTTTCTAGTTATGAAGTTAATCTGAAAATACTGTCTGTCAGTGTTTAGTGATGCTCTTGTCTTAAATTGGAGAGCTCTCCAACCAGAGGTTTGCTTTCTATTATAAGTTTCCACAATGTGTTAGTGGATAGGGCTAAAGGACCACTAAAAGCAGTGTGCTTTCCAGTAAATCTCCCAATTGCTAACACAGTTTGGCTTCAGCCATATGTGGAATATTTTTCAATTTGTTTCTTGGCTAAAGCAAAAAGTCAGCTCTTATTTATGGATTTATCTATTCAGTTGGGTACATTTGTTTCCTGTAGCAACGTGCACTGTTTATTATTAAAGAATGAAAGAATATTGCTTTCTGTTGTGATAATTTTGCATTTTCTTTGATGTCTGATAAGAGATTTTTTTCTTATTAACCTCTGGGACAACAAGACAATTTCATGCTGTCAGTAAAATACTGACAAGACTGGGCTCAGAGTTTCCTTTTTTGTATCCTGTTTAAAAAAAAAAAAGGCAAAATAAAATAAATCTCTGATCCATAAATATAGATTTAATGAAACATAGAAAACATTTCATATTGGTTATATGCAGGAAAGAAAGATAATGGCACATTAGTTTGTCTTTTTAATACATTTTCCTACTATATGTAGCTGAGTAACTTCGGTTTTCAGTCTTGAATGGGTTAGTAAGGAATTCCCAAGTGGTGGAATAAGAGTGATATGTGAAGGATAAATAAATGTTGTAATGTAAGAAAAATGTGTTATGTGACAGGAACAAAGATATCAGTTTGAAATTTATATCATTCTGTCCAATCCAAAACATTTCCTCTGAAATGTGTCTGCAATGTGCCTTTGTTCAGCAAGGAAGACACGGCATTGCAACCAATGTGACCACCCTCACAGTTAGAGCAGGTAAATGTACCGATCCAGGAACATGTCAATATAAAGCCAGATGGAGCTTAAAATAAAAACTCTGTCAGATCATCACATTAAACATTAAAGCTGAAACCTGTGGGCTGTGCATGGTTCATTAAGATCATGCATGTTATGTAATTCCTCTGATGCTGACATCCTTTGAAAGCTTAAAAATACCCAAAAAACCTGACAAAAATTACAGCTTATTGTAAACAGTACTGCATACATCTCACAGCTCTCATTTCAATTTGGGAGAAAAATAGAAGTTGTTCATGAGTTTTATCACAAATCAGTAAGACACCATATTTAAATAAATTAAATTCTTAACTAAGCATCCCAGTGTAAAATCAAATTAATGAGCCAGTAATGTGCTCTGAAGGAAGAAAGGTCAACAGTATCCTCAGCTGTATTAGGAAGAACACTGCCAGCACTCCTTTACCTCTGCTCAGCACCTCACTCACATCTGGAGTAATGGGTCCAGTTCTGGAGTTCCCGGTACAACAGAGACACGTACACAATAAAGAAAATCTAGTGAAGGATCATGGAGATGATCAAGGATTGGAACACCTGATGTATGAGTGGATACTCAAGGAGCTGGAACTGTTCAGCCTTCAGAAGAGAAGTATAAGGGGGACTCTCATCAAATAAATACCTGATTAGAAAGAAGTGAAGATGAGAGAACCAGAATCTTTTCCATAGTACCCAGTGACAGAACAAGGGGCACTGGGCACAAACTGAATGACAAGAAATTAATCTTAATTTTATTTTTTTTAGAAGTTGATTGGATTCTAGAATAGGTTTCCCAGAGAGGTTTTGTGGTCTTCATCCTTCAAGATATTCAGAACAATTGAATACTAACAGAACAATGTTGTTCTAGCTGACCCTGGCTGTAACAGGAGTGGTTGCACCAGGTGACTGCACCTGTTATTTGACGAGGATGGTCACCTCACAAACAGGGACACAGACAAGACAGAGATGTTTAATGCTTTCTTCCCTTCACTCTTCACCACGAGTGCTGGGCTATGGAGGTCCCAGAGACCTGAGCTGGGGCACCATGGCTGTGAGAATGATAAAATCCCTGTCCATCCTGAACTTTTTCAGGAACTACTACCTTAGGTGCATTTCTCTGAGTCTCTGGGATTCCCAATGTAATTCATCTCAGAAGACTCAAATCTCTGGCTTATGTCATCACAAGGCCTCTCAACAATTTTGGAACAGTTTTTGCAATCTGAAGAGGTCCTAGTTGAGGGAATGGTCTGATGTTGTTTCATGGAAAGTTTACGTTAAATGTCAGGAAAACATTCCACACCCAGAGGTTTGGCACTGGAACAGGCTCCCCAGAGAAACAGTCATGGCATCAAATCTGCCTGTGTTCAAGAAACGTTTGGACAATACTTAGCTACATGGCGTGATTCTTGGGGCTGTCCTGTGCAGGACCAGGAGTTGGACTGGATGACCCTTGTGCATCCTTTCCAACCCAGGATATTCTATAATTCTATGATCTCCAGAGACGCTGCAGGGCTCATTGCTCAGACAGGCTGTTTGTCAGGGAGTGTTGCAATAAGACAAAGGATAATGGTTCTAAACCAGAACAGGGTAGATTCAGACTAGACAGAAGGAATGATGATGAGGGTGGTGCAACACTGCAACAGGTTGATCAGAGGTGGTATATGCCCCATCACCAGGATATCCAAAGTTAGTTTGGATGAGGATCTGGGAAACTTGGTGTAGTTGCAGATGTCTCTCCTAATTGCAAGATCGTTGGACTGGATGGCCTTTAAAAGTTCTTTCCAAACCAAGCTATTTTACGATTCTATGATTCTGTGAAAAGAGAACCTCAGTTTAGGGTTGTACCTAGAATTCATCATCAATTTAAAAGTTACTAACTGATACAAACAAACACACAAATGATATATCACATGACTGATGTCACTGAAGCACTAATTTTACTAACCCAATGAGTTGTTCCCCCATACAGGAATTACAGGAGTTTATTGTCTGGCTGATATTTAAACCTTAGTCTTCCTGCTTTAATTTATATTAACAGAATAATTAATACAATATTATATATTCTTTTATTTTCACATCAGAATGATTATACTTTCTAGTTCTATTTAGTTCTGAACTGATGTTCCAAAATTCAAGGTGATCCAATGTTGCATTTGTATATACTGTTATATAAAAGTGTAATAATTCATAGCATTATTCTTAATGCTTAAAAGCATTATTTAAATATCAGTACTTATTTCGAAGTGTGCAGGGGATGCAAGTTGCCTCTTCCTATTCAAAACCAGAAAGTTTTCTGAAGACATACAGAATAAAACCTCAGGCAGGGGAAGGTATCCCCTTAGGATGCTTGGCCTAGACACAGTGAGCAAGAGAAGCCTTTCAGAAAGCAAGAAGAAAAGCAAGGAGCTCGACAAGTTAGAAGAATTCCATATTTTTATCCAGTTCATCCAGTTGTGCAGTAAGGGATGATACAGTGCAGTAACCTGATTGGAAGCCTTGGGCCAGACCATGATTGAATCTGGAAGTATAGAAGCCTATACATAAGTATATAGATACTTGACAGGATGAAAATTTATGGGAAGACACAAGTTACTCAAAGGCTAACACTCAGACCACTTATTTCTGGGGGTGCAGGGGTATAATTGACATCTAAGGATCCAAACCTCAGGCTTACCAGGTATCATGCGAACCAGCTATCACAAAAGCTACTGTGGAAGTCATTAGTCAAGCACAATAGTGGATCAAGTGGGAGGAAATAGGATTTGTACTATCTCAGAGTGTGGGCCAGACGGGAAGCTGAATGAATTTGAGTCCAGGAAAAAAAACCCAAGCAGCTTGACTACACTGCAAATAATGGTAGAGAATGATCCTGAAATATTTTTGAAACATAAAATGCTTTGGGTTGCAAGGGATCTTGCTAAGTCATTTTGTCTACAAGCTTCTTAAAGCAGGATCATGAACAAAGTTAGGTCAGGCAGTTCAGGGCCCTGTTGAGTCAATCTTTGAATATGTCCAAGGATGGAGTTCTCACAGCCTCTCTGTGAAAACTGCTCTAATGCTTAATCACTCTCACTATGATTTTTGACTTTTTTTCTTTATGTATCCTGCTGGATGGTCTTTTGCTAAAATTTGTGTCTATTGCCTCTTGTTCTTTCACTGTGAATGGTTGTCAGAAGTCTGGTTATGTCTTTTCTAAACCCCTTTAACTTTCAGTAGACTGCAATTAGATTTCCTTGATCTTTTCTTCTCCAACCTGAAAAACTCCTATTCAGTTTTCTTCACCTCCTGCATCATGTGCTCCATTTCTGAATCATCTTCTTAACCAAATATTGGACTTGCTGAAGTTTGTCAATCTCCCTTGTGTATAGGAAGAAAGAATACTGGAGAGAGTATCATATATATGCCCTAAAGTGTCAAAGAGAAAGGAATAATTGACTCACTGACTCCACTGCTACTAATACAGTATGCAGTTAGCTTTCATTGATGCAGATATTTTGTCCACCAGGGCTGCACAATCCTTTTTTGCAGTGCATCTTCCTGGCTGGCAGGCTGCAATGTTCCATGAGTTTATTCCATCTCAGACAGCAGGACTTTTTGTCTTTCCTGAATTACTAAATTTCTGTTGGATTCTGTCTCTAGCATGTCAAGGTTTCTGTCAAAGGAAACTCTGCCATGCAATGTATCAAGTAGTTCTCCTATTCTGAGGTCTCACATCAACCTTGTGATGAAATGTTCTGTCCCCTAAGCAGACTGGATTAAGATCCTAAGTAGCATGAACTTCAGTATTACCCAAGAAACATCATTCACAATAAGTTGCCAGTTAGGTTTCAAACCGTGAACCTTAATGGTACAGCAAATTTTTCATATTTATAATTTGCCCATCTAGTACATATCTCCCCAGCTTGGATGAAATGATGCCATGGGCAACACTGCCAGTCTAGACACTACTAAAGCAAATGTCATTCACTGATCTCCCTAGTGCCAGCCATCTTCTCAGAGAGGGCACAATCATTGCTACAGGAGTGTGCCCTTACTTGACCAATGCTAATTGTTCCAAACCACCTTCTTGATCTTTATGTGTCTTGAACTGGCTTCCAAGAGAATTTTCTTAATAACGTCCCAGGGACTGCAGGTAAAAGAAGGTAGTAAGGACTTCAGAAACTCTTCTGTGTCCTTCATTAGTGAAAAACCACCCCATCCAACATGCCAAAATTATTCTTTGGTTCTCCTTTTGTTTCTGATGCAGCTTTAAGAGCCTTTCATATTCTCCTTCACAACTTATTTTCCTTCCTATTTCCATTTGTAATTCCATCGGAATTTTTATCTTTCAGTTCCATTTCAGCATGTTCAGAGCATCATTGTACATCCCTCCCTGGTACTCCAACCATACTTCCATTTTCCATATCTACTTCCAGCTCCTGTTACATAGGCAAGTATACCCTGCAGTTTATGATAGTCTTTCAGACTAGCCTTAGGACAGCAAGATCTCAGATTATGGATCTTCTTTATAGTAATCATGAGAAGTATGATGTCTTGCCTATCTCTCGCTGCACTTGTGATTCTAGGTTGCTTTTGTAACAGTAAGTCTCTGAAGAACTTCCGAACAAACGGAACAGAACATATAATTCTCTCTCAAAACACATTTACAGCTAGGCTAAAGAATCTAACTTTACCTGCAGTCACTGTAAAATTAACAGAACAATCAGATCTTTCTCCTGGCAATTCTGACATAATATCCTTTTTAACTTTGTAACAGATGTGCTTTAAACATATCACAGGAAAAAAGAAACAAAATTTCCCAGATGAAGTTTCATTTTCCTTCATCCTCACTGAGAAACAGCTGGAATGCAGATAATGTACATTCTCTAGTTTTCTAAACACACTCATTATGGTTAATGACCTAGTCAGTACAATTTTTAACTTCATCTATACTTTACACATATCTAGCCATGTCTTCATTTTCTCATCATTTTCTAAAATATCTTCTGTCTCTTTCACTTGCAAAAAAATTCTTATCTGGTCAAAGAAATATCACTTTGGAAAAACAGTCCTGTTTAGTTCCATTCTGATAAAAATTATTTAAAGAAATAAGGACATTTCAATACAATGAAGTTGAAGCTTATATATACAAGACAATTTAAATCACCTGTTTTCTTCACATCATTATGTCTCGCCTCAATACTGTAGTCAGAGAGCAATGATTCAAGGGGTAAGGAACAGAATCATGAGATGCATATTGAAAAAGTGATGCTGGCCCAGACAAAAGGCAGAGACACCTTCAGGTTCATGATGTTTCCAACTTACGGATTTTTGAACAAACATGACCATTAATTCTATGGAACAAAGTTTTTCTGATTCCCTTCCAGCTCCTTTGAGACAATTTATAGCTGCAGGGAGTACTGAAGGAAAAATTCAGTGAACTGTCCAAATGCATAATGGAAACTGCATAACCATAAGATTTTGTACAGCATCACAATGGTGGTGAGATATTTTACCCCTTGGCTCTTAAGTGCTTCACTGGCTTAGATTTTATAGAATGCAAATGTTGAAAAAATGGTAAATAGAGGGAGTTGCAAGTACTGTTATAGGAAGTTCAATGTTTTGACAAGGATCCAGAAGTGGCAAAATGGATGTATATATTAGCAAAATGAAAAAAGTTCAGATTTAAATATCAGAAAGCTGGAAGTAATATATAGGTTTGGAAGTAATATAGAGGTCAAGAAAAGTCATTTAATCTTATACCCAGAAAGACTCTATCCTGAAAGACCAAATAGGAAAGTGAGATGCAGTCAAACAATGAAAATGAATGAGGTACATTCCTGTGAAAATGGAAGAACAGACTAATTAGAATTGAGTGTAATGATGTTTGACTTCCATACAGACTGGTTGTTCTCTGTCATAAACCAGCCAAGACTGAAATGAGCAAATAAAGACATTTTACTATAGGAAGCATTGTGGGGTAGTGTAGATTAGAAAATCTGAAAATCACCATTAAATTTAAACCTAATAATAATAATAATAGAAAAAATAAAGTTGAAAATTAGATCTTGTTATCTTTTAAAAATACAAAAACAGGTAAGATTAGCTTTAAATTTGAACATTCTAATCAAATCAAGCATTCTGAATATTTATTCAACAAAACCATGTGACTTATGTTTTATGAAAATTCAATAGTCACGTTCAAAATAGCCCACAAGATCACCCCAAGCTCATATGAAGATAAGGAATGTCATTATCTCTAATGATTCAATAAACTTGCTTGAAAAGGCTAGTTTAGCAGTTTGCTAATCTCAGCCAAAAAATTATGAAGGTTAAAGTTGGTTTTTTCAGAAGAAATTTGAAGGAAGATAATAGATAACTAGATATCTGTGATTCTTGTGACAAGCCAAAGTAAAAAATTAAAAGTAGGTAGAGACCAGAATATTAAGTATGGGATCCTTTTCTGTTATTCAAAAGGGAGCCAATGATTCACTAAATAAGATTCAGAGACCAGATACCTAAGTGTCTGAAGGATCAGACAGAAGCAAGGAATGGTTTAGCAAAAGGAAAGCTGAGTTACAGGGAATGTTCATTAAAAGAAAGAATATAGACTATGAGATACTGATGAATTTTTGTAGCAATTTATTGTCAGCTGAGCATTTTAACCATACACACCCCACACAGTTTTCAATTATTTTACTCACACACCAAAATTGCCTTTTTATGATAATACTGATGTATTCCACAGGAGTATTGAATATAAACTTAAATTGAATGTTTTCCCTTGGAAAAATAATTAAACTTCTTATTCATTTTAGAGCATAACATGGTGCATTTTAATTTGGAAAGAAAAAAGGATAACACCAAATTACACTAATAACCAAAGTAGTGTTAATAATTTTGAAATGAAAACGATAAGAGTTCATTGATTGTGAGCAATTAGTCGATAACAGCAGGTTGCATGAGATTTCATTTCACTGAAGAATTTCTATTTTTTTTTTACTTCAAGGGATTTAGTTTTTATGTTTAAATGAATTAAAAAAGAATCCTGAGGTGCCATAACATGAACACACATAATGTTACAGTAAACCTTTGCCCTTTCCCCCATCTAGACTCCACTTCTTCTATGACCTTGAATGCATACAGCATTTAGCTTGTATGGTTTCCAGGGAAACCAATTTATTCTTCCTGAAACACTTCACACTCACTCACACCCAGGTATATTCTTGGATATATCTGAACTCCCAGATACACGAGCCAAGAGTTGCCAAGATCACATGTGGACATCTACAGTGGGTGGTGGGTTGTGGTCTGACCTTGGATGGCTGCAGACCTCCACCATCTTCTCTGTCAATCACTCCCCTCCTCAGCAGGAGAGTGGGGAAGAAGTAAGACGGAAACCTCCTGGGTTGAAACAAGGACAGGGAGATCACTCACCAATTGCCATCACAGGCAAAACAGACTCAGCTTGGGGAAAACTAAATTAATTTCTTACTCATTACAAAAGGGTAGGATAGCAAGAAACAAAGACAAAAATGAAACATCTCCTCACCTCCTCCTTCTTATTCTCTAACTTTGGCATTTGCTCTGCTGTTTCTCACTTTTTCTGTTCCTTCCTCTTCCCTCCATGAAGTTTTCATATCTCCTGAACACCTTTCCCCCAGGGTGCCCCCACCTCATCAGTGTGCTCAGCTCAGCAGTGGGAGCTGGCTGGAACAAGCTATGTCCAGCACAGGGAAGCCCTGGCATCTCTTCACAGACACCCCACTGTCAGCACTGGCACACATGTACCCTCTACAGCTCCAGAATCAAGCCCAGCTGAAATGTACCTAGATTTTGCTCCAGGATTCCTGAGGTCCTAATGGAGAGCAGGGGCTTCCCAGCCCTTCTCTGTCTGACAACAGTAGGCTTTGTTTTTATGCTCGGCCTTTACGCTCAGGTAGTGGTAACACACTCCTCACAGATGTTTCTGCAGCACAAGACAGATGTTAGACGGGTCTGGCTGAGGAGGAGTTCATTTTCTCCACAGCAGCTCAGCACTGTGCTGTGCCTCGCATTGGCAGCTAGAAGGGCGTTGCTAACACACCAGTGTTTTGGCCACTGCTGAGAAGTGCTCCCTCAGCATGGTCCAACATTCCTCCCCTTCATCAGGGAGCTGGGGACAGAGAAGAGATTAGGAAGGGATACAACTAAGAGAGCTGACCCAAATTGACTAAAGGGATATTCCATACCATAGGACATTGGCTTAGAAATAAAAGCTAGAAGGAGGAGGAAGGGGAGGCATTCATTATTTATGATGTTTTCCTTCTGGAGTAACTGCTGCACATGCTGAAGTCCTTCTTCCCAGGAAGTGGCTAAACATGGCTTGCTGATGGGAAGTAGAGAATAAAAGTTTGGGACTTTTTTCCTCTGCATGTGTATGTTCAACCTTTTACTTTAGTTAATTGCCTTGTCTCAACCTATGAGCTGTTTTCCACGTTATTTTCTCTCCCCTGTCAAGCTGAGATGTAGAGGGTGAGAAAGTGGTTTGCTGGGCAGCTGTGTAGTGGGTGGGTGCTGGCTAAATGCCAGGCACCAACCAAAGCCTCTCTATCATTCCCCTTTACAACTGGACAAGGGAGAGAAAATATAATGAAAGGTTCACGAGTTGAGATAAGGGCCAGGAGAGATCACACACCAAATACTGTCACAGGCAAAAAAAGACTCAATTCAGGATTATTAATTGAATTTATTACCAACAAAATCAGAGTACAACTGTTGTCATCTTATTGCAGGGGTTCCATACTGTTGTCTCCTATCACAAAAGTTCCATACCTTCTTGGTGTTTTCTCATGGGCTTCTCCTCCAAGCACTGATTCTTTCTTCTTCACAAAGTAGCCAACTGACTCCAACTCCCTTCTCAAGGGCCCAACCCACTCTTTTATAGCACTCTTCTTCTCATTGGTTACAGCTGTGGCCTGTTAAAGTCAGGCCTGCTCCTAATCTTTGATAATTGTCCCATCTGCAACTCCTTAAGGGTAAGATTACTTTCTACACTATCTTTATTTTCTTATGTTCTATCCCCCTACACATGACAAGAAGAAGTAAAAGCAAATCTTAAAAATACTTCCCCCCATCCTCCTCTCCTTCCCAGCTCTGCCTTCTCCTTCCCAATGGTGCAGGTAGACAGGGAAAGGGAGTTACAATCCATTCATCACACATTGTTTCTCCTACGGTTCTGGGAGAGGAATAGTTCCCCTGCTCCACTGTGGGGTCCCTCCCACAGGAGACAGTCCTGCATGAACTCCTCAATCACAAACTCCTCAATCATGAGTCTATCCCACAGGCAACCATTCTCTAAGAACTGCTGTAACATGGCTCACTCTTCCATGGGGTGAAGTCCTTCAGGCACAGCCTGGCCAGGGTGGGTCCATGACAGGGTCACAAGTTCTACCAAGAATCTGCTCCAGCATGGGCTTCCCTGTCCATAGGCAGGCAGTCCCTGCCAGGAGCCTGCTCCAGCATGGGTTTCCCATGGGTTCACAGCCTCCTCTCAATCACTGATCTGCTCCAGCATGAGTCTCCCCTGTGGGTTGCAGGTGGGTCTCTGCACCCCCTGTTAAACTCCCTGGGCTGCAGGGGCACAGCTGCCTCACCATGGGCTGCAATATGGGATGCAGGGGAATCTCAGCTCTGGCACCTGGAGCACCTCCTGCCCCTCTCTCTGCACTGACTTTGCTGTCTGCAGAGCTGTTCCTCCCACATATTCTCATCTTGTTTTTTTCTGGCCACAATTAAATCTGTGTAATAACTTTTGTTTCCTTCTTAAATGTACTATCACAGGGACATTACTATCATCCTGATTGGCTCAGCCTTGGCCAGAGCAGGATCCATCCTGGACCTGGCTCTGCCAGGCATGAAGAGAACCGTCAGGCAGCTTCTCACACAAGACATCTCTGTAGTCCCCACACTTTGAAAACTTGCCCACACAAACCCCATGCAACCCATCAAGGTCAACCTACAACCAATGCACCAGCAATGATTGTAAAGCTGCTTTGGAATTCTATTATTTTAATTATCCAGTCACTTTGTGAGATATTTTGACAAAATGTATTTGTTTTTCCCAAGGCTTCCTACAGCACTACTATTAGCCTGTTCACCTGTGACATTCCAAGCTCTGCATACTGCTCTTTTTGGGTCCAGCACACATCAAGCTGCAGGAGCAGCAGAACTGATCTGCTCTCTTGCTATGTATGGTTTAATAGCTATGTTAGGAGGATGAAGGAAAATTCTGACAAAAACACAGAATATTTTCTGCTTCTAGATAATTAAGAAGGATTCATTCATGCTTACAGAGAGAACATGTCATTACTTCCCATATGCAAACTGGAACACTTGAAACATGAAAGCTGAACCAAGGAGCAAGATCCCATTGTCATAACCACCATTTGTGGTCACTTATTTATTTGATACCCACCTCTATAAAATTCCTCAAGATATTTTAATGCCTGAACATTTCAAATGCCTCTTCCTGATCCTTACTCCTTGCAGAGCTTGCAAATGTAAGTAAAATTTTGCTGCATTCTTCTGTGTAGCAAGACAACATCTAATAGTTTTTTTGGTTCATCTCAGCAACATAAACGATGCTGCATTTTCACTACAAGTTGAACAGACAAAAAGTCTTCCTTAACAGAAAATCATGCCTCTTTCCATATCTTCACCAATTGTAATGCTCTGTAGATACCTCAGGCAGTTGAGTCTGGAGTCAAAGCACACACACATTGGACATAAAAATTTTACATGGAGGCAGTTAGGAGGAAGAAAAGAATAAAACACAGGTTACAGGTGAATTATAAGGTTTTAAGAGATATATGCCTGAGCATAACAACACTGTGTCAATAGTGAGGAGAATTACAGATGTACTGCAGTGGCAGAGAAAGAAAATTAGCTTCCTCAGGATCTAATTTGGGTACACTTGTTTGTTCTACCAGAGCTGTGTTATAAATATATTCTGAAGAGTGCCAATCACTTGTAAAGCAATCTCAGAATGATATGCATTCAATTACAAAGCAATGTCCTGGTGTGAAATCTGGAAGATTTTAAGTAATTTTAAACTGGACTATATAAATACCTAGACAGCACTTTGTGAAAGAATCATACCCTGAGAAAAGCATTACCTTAATGATCTCATAGATTTTCTGATTTTCTAATTTGTGTGGCAGTCATCTGATAAGTGTACATAACTAGAGGGCTGTAACAAATACATGTACTTTACTTATTATATTTAGTAACAGCCTCTCAGACCTGCAAATATTCATTTCCTTATTCTTTTGTGCTTTTGAAATGTAGTGCACAGTATTTCAAGGGCTGCATTTACAAATTAAGGATCTACATCTAATCTACATTATTCCAGTGAGAATTTTTTTTTATACTAACAGCAGCATTCAAACACTTATAGAACTATTACACTTTAACCAGTGATCATGGTTCCTAAACTTTTATAGTAAAACTGAGAAACACAGACCCATGGTTCAGGCAATCCAGGTAATGGGGCTACCAAAAATTTGCTTCCTCCTTTTGCACAGCAACATGGCTGGCAGCTTCTTCAGACCTTCACATTTCTCTGTTGTTACAATGGCCACTGTTGGATGACAGCCCGCTGCTTTTACAACTAGCAAGCAGTGGTACACAGTAGGAGTAGGTTGGTAAAGCTAAACAGCTGGGGCTGTGGACCTGATATTGATGAAATACATGTTTTAGAGATGATTACTCTAAAAGCTGCTTTGGAACCATGAATCAGATACTTCTAAGCAGCCAGAGTGCCTGAGATAGGCATGCCAGGAGCTTAACCCAACAGAGTCAGCTTAATTTCATCACTTCTGCACAGGACACCTGCTCTGTGACACCAACACCTGCCTCTATGACACCAATGATATCACAGAATGGGAGCTAACTGCAAGACTGATCTCAAAAATACTTCTCACATCTCAACTAAAATCCTGATTTGAATGTATCCTGACAGAGACTCCTCACACAGTGTTCCAGGCTTCTTTTTGTTTTCTGTCACAATATAAAACATATAGTCACCCCTGGCTTCTGTATTTAGTTTCTTGGAAACGTAACAATAGTTAAGGAACAGCAAGATTCCTTGTACAAAAGAACATCCAGAATTACTTTCTTATAAGAGCTTGCTAGAATGTAAAAACTCCTGAAAAAAAAATATTAGATGAGGTCAGGTCCATGCATATCTAAGTTTAGTACAAAAAAATGACTCATGGCCCCTATGTCGAAATAATCCTCATTCTAACCTGCACTACAAATGCTACTGAAACTCAAAGACTGCAATAGTGTTAGCAACTGCTTGAGGGAAGCATTAACAAGTGGATTCTGCATCTAATACTCCTTCAAAGACCTGTTGCAAAGGAATTTTCTGCGAAATTGTGAAGTTGATCTGGAAGGGGCAAGGAGATGAGCCATATAACCTTAATAACACTTGAACTACAATTCTAGTTTGGCACATATTTCCAGGTGGATATGAAAGGCAAAATTTGCCTCTGAAGTAATAAAACACTATGGAAAGTTACTTCAGTACGTCAAAGGCTAGATAATGAAAGCAAAGAAGACATCAAAAGAGGGGAGGTGGGTTGGTTTGTTAATTTGTTTACATTCTATGTAAATAGAAAAAAAGGATTTTTCACATTCATTCCACAAGAATTATCAGCTCATTGTCTGCATGTTTTTCAGATTTAAAGTAAAAGCAACAGGATTTCCTTGCCCAAATAAACAAATATAAAGAAATATATGGAAAGTAAAAAGTGTCTTAAAATTCAAAGTATTAAGATACCTCTGACCTACTGGTATCCTATACTTCTATACATGTGGATATACATAGCTATTAAAATACACAATCAAGTAGTACAGAATTATATAATATTTTGTTCCTGTATTAGAACTTAATGACTGCAAGATGTGCCCATTCAAAAATGTTTTGGAGTTCAAAAGTTTTAAACCCATTCCACTACTCTCCAGACTCTTTCTATTTCATATGTAGTTCTAAGTTCAGTTCAGTTCAGTTCAATACAGTTCAGTTCAGATCAATTCAAGGTTCTAAGTCAATACAGGAATGACTTAGGGGAACAAGACCTTTCCTTATCTTTGGTAAAGACCCTAGTAGACCTGTAATAAACACCTAATCCTCACCAGCAATGGTGTGAGATTGTGCCTTGCTTGAAAGATGCTGCATAATTCTGCTCTCCCATTAATCACAATCCCTATGCTTCCAATGTCACACAGTAAAACACTTTACTATAAATGAAAACCTCTAGTAGTTGTCCAGCACAGAATTTTTGTTTTCCATTATTAATTATCAATTTCAAAGATAATTTTATAATTCTAAATATGCCATTTACTCAGTAAATAGTAGGGGTTGCAATATGCACATAAGTTCATACGTTTGTGGCTATTTATCTGGCTTAGCCATTTAGCTTAAGGGATATGGTTAATTTTGAAAAGGAGTTAGTTAGCAGTAGGTTAAGAAGCTATAAATATTTCACTTCCGTGTATTCTATACAGAAAAAAAATTGCCAAAAATGAACTATAATATACAAGCATCTTTCTTTTTACATGTAGATGCAAGATTTCATTCTGAATGGCACAATATTTTTAAATTGTTAACTATAATTCCTTTCATTCTTATAGGATAATGAAGAGTAATAAAAAAGAGAGTTCTATGAAATATTTTAATTTATGCACATTTTAGAAAACAATTTGGTAAATGAGAACGAGCAAGGCATCTTTTTCAACATGTTTTCCAACAACTCCAGGGCAAGTCTGATGCTGCTCATCCTTAGCATTACAATTTAACACTTACTCTCTCCAAGTTTCTCTTCATTTTACTGTTTTGTATATGTATGTAATTGAAGTAGGTCTTGCATTTCTTTCCCACTGATGTTATTAGTCATGGCAATGAACTTATCCATGACAATAACTCCACAACATTTTCAACCCTGTTACTATAATTCTAACGGCATCTGGGTGGAAGTGTGCTAAAAATTGCTACATTTTTTTTTTTTTTCATTTACAACACTTATTAATGTTTATAGGTAGTTTTTAATAGGTGGTTTCTATGGTACCAAAAATATGAAAAGTGTTCCTCAGTCAAGCAGCAATTGCTAATTAATCTCTCTATGATATATCACTATACACATTAAAATAAGTTGGCAGAATTATGAAAGAATAGATATGAACACCTATGTACACCTCTAGTGTTTATATGAAATGCTTTTTAAATACATTTTTTATGTCATTTGTCTACCTTTTAAAATAATCAAGAATTATTAAGATTTAAAAAAGAAAAACCAAAACCTCAAAGGCTTGGTTTTTATTTGAGTAAATGTTTAACATTATGGTTTTTCTTAATCAAACCAAACTTCTAATTATAATTCTGCAGAATAATGATAAAAGAGGACAACACAAACATAATACCATAACAAAATGAGTTATACAAACTGCAGTTCCTACCAGGTCATTTGAAAGATAGAATAGTTCTACAATTGCATTTGCAGCTTGTTCAAAATAGCATTAAAGGATTGTTAAATTGTATTCTTTACATATGCTCTCTTTCGCTGTGGATTTACAATATGGGGGTTAGAACTGCTGTGACTATACTCACATCTTAGATTCATTAAAGACTTGACTGAAGAAAAAATAGACACCACTGTGTAGACAGGTATTTAGGTTTTTTGTTTGTTTTCATCCTCCAATTAAGAGGTGATTTTCCAATTATTACTACTTATGCCATATTATCCTGCATACCATTATTAATGCTATTTGGTCAAAGGTGTATGTCACAAGACATCATATTACACGTATTCAACATTACACTCCTTCAAATCACTTCAGAAATTATTTTTCAGTTTCAGCTCTTTTTAGAATGCATCATATATTTTTCAACAACTTAGTAAAATCTTCTGGATGCTATGATAAATGGATATCTGTAACAAAAGGTTAACAAACGTGAGGTCCTTTTCATAAATCTCCTGATTTCCATGACATGTAAAAACATGAAAAAATCAATGGGTCAGAGAAAAGGGTCCTTTTTGTGTCCATTTAGCCTAGACTGCCAATCACCAAAATTCTTTTCAGAGAACCAATAAACCTGCAAATCCTGTTTTTAAAAAAAAAAATCAGCAATCATCCTGGATATTTTTCTGTGTATAGTTTTCCTGTTTGGTTCAATATTGGACTAAAACTGCTTAAATGGTCACCTTCTTCTGCTGGTCCTTATCTAATGAAAGGAACAAGACTTTGGCTTCAGACAGGGGTGGACTCTATTGACTGCAGTAGTTTTAAAACTCAGCTGAAATATAGAGTGCAACTTGAAAGTTGGTCCTGAAATGGCACAGAATCACAAAATCATTTAGGTTGAAGACCTCTGAGATCATCACATCCAACCTATGACTGATTACCAACTTGCCAACTAGCCCATAGCACTAAATGCCATGTCAGTTGTTACCTGAACACCTGCAGGGATGGTGACTCCACCAGCTCCCTGGGCAGCCCATTCCACTGTTTAACAGCCCTTTCAGTGAAGAAATTTCTCCAGCCTGGACCTTCCCTGGCTCAGCTTAAGGCTATGTACTGTCACTTATTGCTTGGGAAAAAATACTATTTTCCTCTCTGGCTACACAGTCCTTGTAGGTGGTTGTAAAGAACAATAAGGTCCCCCAAGCCTCTTTTATCCTGGATGAACAACCCTAGATCCCTCAGTCACTCCTGATAGGATTTATTCTCTAGAAAATTCACCACTTCTGCTGCCCTTCTCTGGACTTGCTCCAACCTCTCAATGTCTTTTATGCAGGGAGGGCCTGGAATTGGACACAGGATTTGTGGTGTCACCAGTGCCAAGTACAGAGGGGCGATCCCAGCATGCTGCTGCTGATACAGGCCAGGATGCCATTGGTCTTCCTGGCCACTGGGCACATGCTGGCTCATACTCAGCTGCTCTCAACCAGCATCCTCAGGTCCTTTTCCACCAGGCCTCTTTCTAGTCACTCTTGTCCCAAATTGTAGTGCTGCACGGCATTGTTGCAGCCAAAGTGCAGGACCTGTTACTTGGCCTTGTTGAGTCTCAGGTCCTCATGCTGTCACATCTCCCCAGCCAGAATTGCAACAGAAATGATACAGGAGAATCAAAGGACATTGAAGTCTAGATAAAAGAGAGCAAAAGAGAGATGTACAAAACCCAGTGTTTATGGCACCTAGATAAGAAAATTAATACGATTTCTGTGCTGGTACATGCAGTGTACTAAGGAGAAGAAAATTAAGAAGAAGAAAACAAAGGACAGCCCACACCCTGAACAGGATGGGCAAAGGTACAAAGAGAGACAAAAGGTACACAAAGGTACAGAGAGATAGGAAAGCTAATCAAAATGATGCATAAAGTTTGAGAGGGTTCAGAGAGAATAGAACAATTGACAGAATAAAAAATCGAATTAAGGTGAGCTCCTAAGGGATATAAAACACATATCAAAACTATCATGGCTGCCAACATAGGAAAAAGCTGAGAGCCATGGTAATGACTCAGTATACTCACTACCCTCCATGGCATCACAGGAAATCCTGGCAAGGCCACCTCAGTACATGCCTGTAAATCCTTGAATGTTGGACAGACTATTTAGACAAACACATTCTCTACTAGTTATGAGAATGTGCATATGGGCATGAATTTAAATAAAACCATGATTCCCTCCTACAAGATCTCATGAGAAATTTGTAGCAAGAAGTCAGCATTATTACCTAAAAAGTCTCAAGATGCAAGAGCTAAGAAGGTGTAATCACCTGGTACTAATGGGAATGCAGCAATATCTAATCTGCTACTTTGCTACTGATTGCAAGTCCACAACCACAAGATCATATAAATGAGTGTCTGTGGTGGGTAGACCATGGCTGGATGCCATGGGTCCACCCAAGTCACACTTATCATTCCCCTTCCTCAACTAAATAAGGGAGAAAAAAATTAAAAGAGCCTCACAGGGAAGGAAGAGATCACTCAGCAGTAACTATCACGGGGAAAACCAGATTTAACTTGGGGAAATTAATTTATTACCAGTCATATCAGAGCAGAGTAATGAGGAATAAAACCAAATCTTAAAACATATTCTCCCCACCTGTCCCTTCTTTCCAAACTCATCTTTACTCCTGATTTCTCAGGGAATGGGGACTGTGGTCAGTTCATTGCACATTGTCTCTACTGCTCCTTTCTCCTCTGAGGAAGAGATCCTGATACTCTTCACCTCCTTCAGTGTGATGTTTCTCCTATGGAGACAGTCTCTGAACTTCAATATGAGTCCTTTCTGTGGGCTGCAGTTATTCATAAACTCTTCCACTGGGTGCAGTCCTTCAGGCACAGCCTGCTCCACCCTCCAGTGTGAGTCCACTGCAGGGTCAAAAATCCTGCCCAACAAACTTGCTTCAGCATGGGCTCCTCTTTCCACAGGTCCTGCCAGGAGCCTGCTCCAGCATGGGTTTTCCATGGGGTCACAGTTTCTGTTGGGCACCCATCTGCTCTGGCATGGGGATCCTCCACAGGTGGATTTCTGCATCCCTGTGGATCTTCTTGGGCTGCAGGGGCACAGCTGCCTCAGCATGGGCTGCACCAGGGGCTGCAGGGGAATCTCAGCTCTGGCACCTGGAGCATCTCCTGCCCCCCCTTCTGCACTGACCCTGGAGTCTGCAGAGCTGTTCCTCCCACATGTTCTCACTCCTCTCTCTGGCTACAATTGCTCCCATGCAGTAATTTTTTCCCCTGTCTTAAATACATTACCCCAGAAGTGCTACCACCTTCGCTGATGGGCTTGGCCTTGAACAGGGATGGGTTCATCCTGGATCTGGCTGACATTGGCTCTATCTGACATGGAGGAAACCTCTAGCAACTTCTCACAGGAGCCACTCCTCTATCTTCCCACTACCAGAGCCTTGCCAACCCACTACATTGTTTAAAGAAAGCCTGGACTTTTTCTATAAGGAAAGAATAATATAAACATGTAAATTAGGAAACAGTTCTTTCCACGGAGTCCAGAAGAATTTGTAAAATTAGTTGCATGACAGAATAATCAGACATGGTGAACCAAAAGTTTCATCAACTGACCATATCTGCATGCTATTTTTAAACAGTTTATTTTTAAGTATTCAAAACTTCTAGTATTTGGTTTTTCTTCCTTATAAGTCTATATAAAATGTTTGCACTTCAGAACAACAAGGGCACAAAGCTACTATGATTTCTTTCAGGGAACAAATGCTTCACTACTCTCTTAATGTTTTGATTTAGAACTTGGGTTTCCATGTTATTTATTTATTTAAAGCAAGAAAAACAATAAACACCTGAATATAAATGCCTTTTTTGACCAGGAAAAAGTTAATTTATAATTTTCACAAAACAAAGGAAAATTAAATTAGTACCATGTAAATAGGCATTATTCTTATATTTAGGACTAACATGGAATGGAAAATGTCTTACATTTGGACTGTTACTTCTGATACCTGATATCTTCAGACAATGGATAGCCTATGTAAACATATAAAGAACAGTAGGATCAGTTTTGTTTCAGGTGAAGGGGTCTTACACAATGATCCGTCTAACATAACTTATGTGTTTCTGAGGAGCTCCATAAAGCAAAATGTCAACAATTAAAGGTCTAGCTGCAGCGCTCTAATATGAACAGAAAGACAAATACATGCAAATAAATATTTTTCAAGTGAAAAAAGAGGCAAGAATATTGTACTCCAGCAACAAGACTTATCAAAATGTTGTGATAGAAAAGATAAAAAGATTCTACAAACATATCTTTGCCAGTAACTAGGAAAAAAGTGCACAGTTAATTTATTTTTCCCTAGATTAAGGAAATAGAGTACGTAAATATTGAGATCCAGGAATATAGAGTAATCTTGCATATCCTCAAGCTTTTCTGAAATTAAAAAAAAAAGACAAGTAATAAAGGCCAAAAGTGGAGGTATTACAGTCAGTTAAAATTACACTGCAGTAGGAAAACCAGAATTTCCTCAAGTGGCACCAAGCTGACAGAAATAATAAAAACACTACCTTTATCAGCCATCTGATGCTTTCCTTTATAGAAAGAGATAAGGACAGGAGAGATGTTTGCTGCTTCCAATACTTCATTGATTTCAAGTCACAAAGTATGCCTGTACCAGAGGTACAAGATGTTGTTGACCTCATCCTGCAACTGCAACTTAAACTGGAGTCAAGCAATGGGTGTCTGTGGACCTCTTTAATGCATTTCCACTGAAAGTATTTTTTCCTTCAATTAATAGAATGTATAGAGATATGAGCAACTTTACAACAGCATTTTTTTTTCCAGACACAGGCAGCCAACCAACAAAATACCACTATCATCTGAACAATGCACATTTTCCTTTCTTCTAAAATTACAACCATTCATAATAACAGAGCTGGTAAGTTCAAAATATAAAAGAAATATTACATTATTTAAGCTATCCTTTTCCCAGTGCTAGACAGTGATTTTTTCCTTTTTTTGTTTCAATGTTTCAAATATTTTTGCTTTAAAGTTTCAAGTCTTAGTGATACTACCATAAGAAAACTATTTGTCTTTCAGTCTAAATATTCATTTTCTTAATTTCCCACTTTCATATTTATTTACAATTTCTGTTGTTATTTTTTAAACCACTTTTTTTCTATGATTTTACAACTTGCAGACAGATAAGTTGTATTTCTTCACAGCTGCCTTCAAAAAAATCCTAAATCAAATTAGCCAGCTTTGTAACAACCTATTATTTGGTAAAGCTCTTAAGTAGCAATGAACATAAAACTATACGAAGGACTATTCTTCAGAGTCAAGGCATGACTGCTAAAAGGCATAATTTTCACTTTTCTTTGGTTACAAATCAAAACTTACTGTGCCTCTCTGCAAAGACTGTGTGGTTTGTAGCAAATGGAGCCAGTGCATTATGTGCATTTATCAGTGCATTATGAATGATATATGTAATGATTTTTCCATGAATCCAGAACCTTATTTTTCAAAAATCTTAGGGAAAAATTATGATTTTATTTGATCAGAACATAGCTTGTACATGGACTATTGATCCATTACATTATTTCATGCTCTGCAAGGCAAGGGAGTCTCTTTATCATCTGCATTTGCCATGGTAAATTTCTTAAAAAGAACACACTTTGACAAAAGGTAAGGGAATCTCACATAAAACCATGTCCTTGTGATATCATCTGAAAGAGGCAGATCTGGAACCAATTTATTGAGTGTAAATTACTGCCAATTTTGCTTTGAATAACAAAATGCTCCAGAGATTTCTGAGATATGTAGCTATTGGGAGCTGTCTGAGGATTTTTATACATGAGGATTTTTTTATGTTTCTTTTATACATCTTTCAACTTAATCAGATACAAAACATGCACAACCTAGCATTCAGGGAAATTATGTGGATTTGTCACACTTCCTGAAGGACTTCGGGCTCCATGAACCAATGAATGGATCACACTGAACCATGAATGCAGTTTGTTCATCTGTAACAGAAAAAATATGGATATCTGCCACACAAATGTTTCAAAATCCCAGAACAATAAATAATTCTAACAGAATTTATTTTAAGTTATTCACTAAAATTCGTTAATATTCACTTTATTTTCCAGAACAGAGTAAGATAGCATGAGTTGTGTGTATATGAATAGGACTATAACAGGCAGAATTGGTAAACTGTACTGCTGAATTATTATGCATTTCCTAATTGTAATTCAAAATCTCAGATGAAATATAAAGGCAAAAGCTTTATGTGTTAAAATGCCTGGTAAAAAATATACTGATGGACCTCTTTCATCCCTGTAGTCCACACTTGGCATTGTTTATCACTGATTATAATTATAACCATAGGCTGTTAAAAAACAATTCAGCAGTGCACATCTTTTGAAAAAAAACATTGTGAATGTTTTTAAAATAGACTTTAATTGTGAGGATTTGTATGCACTGATTTGAACAAACATAAGAGGCAAGGCAAGGCATGGAAATGGAAGAAAAGGAGACATTTAGAACCAAAATAACAACCAAAAAGTATGCAAGATCAGCCATCAGATGCTGCAAATAAGTAAACCTTGCTAAATAATTATCTGAATCACTAATTTGTTGAAAAACTATAGCTCTTTTCAACTTGTCAGTGAATCCAACATCACCTCCCTTGGGCAGCTATCAGGTCTTTGCAGGTCAAGAGTACATCATGCAATAAATGAGAAACCAGACATAATTTTGTAAAGCATACCAAATCCACTTGCTTATTTTGTCAAAGTTAACAGTCCATGTATCAGGTTTGCACTTAGAAAGATGTTTTCAAGGGCTTATGTTAAAAGTTAACATGTAATTCACTGATTTGTACCCAATGTATCCTATTTTAAAAACACAAGAGACTGAAATGACGGCAAAGACTTAAAATTGTTGTCCCTGGTAACTAAAATATAAGACCTAGTTTATTTAAGGGATCCTCCAGCCTACTGAAAATACAATTATCATGTTTGTTTTAACTTCTTCACTTCTATGTAAAAGTCCAACTATTGACTGTACTGTGAGAACACTGAGAAGTATCAGGTGAGCAGACTAAGCTCTCTGACCATGCCCAAGAAACTGGAGCAGACCATGAGTAACCTCCTCAGAGATGAGCTGCTAAGAGGAAGGATTGTCAGAGCCCAGCTAAAATCAGAGCACTAATAAAACAGACACAGAGAAATCCCAGCCACTGTAGAAATGGGGATGGGGAGGTGATGGGGTGAGAAGGATTAAATGAACTAGATTTTTCCAGAAATCATACATTTCAAGAAGTATGGTGTTTTGTGAATTTGGGGTCAAGTCATGAAACCTGAAATATAAAAATGTGTTATTTATGAATCCTTATATTAATATCACAGGCATTTTATCATACTGGTTTGTTTCCTCATACTGGTTTGTTTCCTCAACAATATTGAGTTCAGGAATTTACATCGTGCTGCCACCAGTAGGAAAGAATAATTAAAACTACAGAACTGAAACCACATTGCTTCTGTAAATTTGTGTGGAGTTCAGAACTCAACAGGTGCCTGGATCCAGAAGCTCTGCCTCTTACACGAGCATGCCGTTTCTGGAAGACTACGAAATTCATTGCCTCCAGCTACCAATTACTTCAGCACTTATAAGCCTCATGCCTCCCTCTTAGACAGGATTTTACTGATGTGAAAGCAGATGTCTTGGCTCTCAGCTCCTTCTGACTGCAATGGTAGCCAATTCCTGCTGCATTTGGAGCCACACCTGCCTTTTTTTTTTTAACTTCAAGCCCAGAAGATAATTCACAATTTGACTAAACCAGGCCAAAATTACTATAAAACTACCCCCAAATAAATTATGGATCAGAGCTTTTTTTTTTTCCTTTTTACAAAGTAAAAATACCATGACACTATTCCTTCCTGAATTTATGAGACTGAAGTACAGAGGATGGGCTATGCAGTCTTAGATAACCTGTGGTTCATCTTAACTGTGTAAACAATGTCATCCAGGTGGTAAGTAGGGGGCCTCACCCCTGCTCTTAAACCTTTGTGCAATCATAATGCTTTGTGCAATCATAATGACAATGCACATCAGGACACCCTAAAAACAGTGCTCACCTCCTCAAAAGTGGTTAGGCAACTCTAGTCCTGTCTCCTCTTTAAAGCAATTAAAATAAGAGCAAGGGAAAAGGGAAAGAGCTTTATTTTTACCTGTGAGCTGTAAAGATTTTCTTACTCATGTATTTTACCTGTATATTTAATTTAAAACCTATATATTTTTATTGTGAGCTGGGCTGTGGGGGAAAAACAGAACTTAAAAGAGTCCTAGCTAATTAGAGATCCAGCAACACTTAATTAGAGATCACAACACTTGTGACAGTTTGGGAATAGGCTACAGATTTTTATTACAGCAGTTGAGGAGCAGTTAAACATTGATCCAACAGAAAGAAGGCTGCTGATTAGGGAACTGTTAATACATTTGCTGACAGAATTTTTAAATTTTGTGGGAAGGACAAGGGTGATTCTTTACTTTCCAAATTCTCACATATGCAGACAAGATATAGCACATATAAATAAGAGTTGTTTTTTCAAGGCTGAATCACATCCTTAAAAAATCTAAAAATCTGCTTGTATATGTCATAAACACACACACACACCAGTGAAGTGAAGTCTATTTTTCAGATCCATATAGAAATTATATATGGATAGATAGATAGATAGATAGATAGATAGATAGATAGATAGATAGATAGATAGATAGATAGATAGATAGAAAGAAAAACAGAGTGGAGAGGAGAGAAGACTGTGGAAAGAGAATTGATGAACTTTACACATGGTTTATCCTACCTCATTTCAGCCATCTAAAACATAGATCCAAAGTAGTACACCTTAGGCTGCCCCTATGGTGAATGGCCAAAAAAAAGAGGAGCCCAAGGAAGGGAGACATCCTGTTCAAGGACTTGTATATAGGGGAGACAAGGTGAAAAAAAGGAATGTGGGTAGGTGACATCAGACACACAATTTTGCCTGGACTCCTCCAGGGTGGTTCCCACCCTCTATATTGCTAGCATCATTTATTATCTAGGCTTCGCTGTCATGTTTTCTGAACACATCAAATACTTACCAGTTTATAAAAATTTGCTTTGAAAGCTAATATCAGCCATTTATCAGGCTTTTGCCTATGCAGCATCGCATTGATACTTTTGCAGGACATTTCCAAACGCTGAACCACTGAACAAGGCCTGTGCTACAACAGTAGGTTAAGCTAGCATGCAAGAAGAAAAAGTTGTATTAGCTTCATGAAGCCTGCCTTAGCAGCTGCCTGTCTCACTGCACACACCTTCAGCCTCTCTACTGGAATGTGCTGCTCTCAGAATGGATGAAGGCTTCCATCTTTCGGCTCCCGGAGCGCTCTCCCTTTATCTTCCTGTCAGCTTGTCTCCCTAAGCAGTTTGTAACAACTGACCTTCAATTTCCTAGAAATCCAAACATATAAGGGTATTTGCTAACTGTTGTATCACTTTGAAGACTATCTCTGTCAAACCAAAGTTTGCACCTTGTCAAAACCAGAACCGCTGACACTAAGAAATTGCAATACTGTCCTTCACTTAATGTCTTGGGAATGCTGACAGGGATGGATTGTGCACTTTGTTTACTTATTTATTTATTTTTGCTTATTTTGCACATAGCTTCCTGTTAAGTTAATCAGCCTAATACTACCGGGACTGTTCATAATTCACCACAGATATAGAGCAATGGGATTTCAGTGACCAAGGCAAGAATAATATGAAATGTCAACAAAAATGCAATGTCTAAGAAATTTTGATCAGTATTTTAGATTAAACATTAATGCATAGTAACTTCATATCCATCATAACTTTCAGTGTACTTCTAAGTCTCTCATAAAAAGTGAGCTTATAAAAATCCCACATAACCTCCTCAAAAATCCAATTTTGCAATTCTTTAATTATTATAGATGTTTATTAATAGAGTAAATAACCTGATAGAAAAAATGCTGAGTGACTTCTACTAGTTCTTATCCCCTCAAGTACTACTAATCCCCTCAAATATTGCTATATTTTGTGTCCTACAAAAATCTCTTCTACATCTCACCAGGGGTCATAACAGATATTGAAAATTATGCAAACTTATGTAGAAAATTAATCATAATCAGCATTTTGAACTGGCTTGTTAATTTAGGTTTTTATGGTAATTTAACTGTGTATTAATTTTGTCATGCAATATTTTCATGGGCTTTTTTTTAATAACCATGTACCAGATGGTGTTCCCTTAAAACTACCCATTTTAAACCACTTACATTTAATCTTTTCAAAGGTAAAATATTTGATATTTGTTATATCAAATTTAGTTATATCAAATTTAGTTATATCAAATTTTACCTTGAAAAATGGCTTGCAAAATATATTAAAGTAGTACAAATAGACAAATTAGCAAAAACACATCAGTGAGAGCTCTGTAAAAAAGCTGAGTGTTTATGTACTTAAACTAAAACTCATCCTTTACATAGAAGGCAGCAAAGACTTTGATTCTTATTTGTTTTAACTGTATGCTGTAACTTCCCCCTATTCATGGATTTTCATACTACATTTTATTTTTCAACTCACTCATTGTTTTCATCTGTTTCAGATCAAACTACATTCACCTAGTACAGAAGACAAGGACTAGCTGTTCCTTTATAACAGTTCCTTATGAAGGGCAGGCAATAACAAAACAAAACAAAATAAAAAAAATTCCAAAAAACACCAAAGCAAAAAATTACAAGCAAAAGTCAAGAGTATGATCTTAGAAAAAAACAGAAAACAACTCTGATAATGTTAATATTATTCACAATGCTTTCATCCTGAAGGCACTTATATCTATGCTTAATTTTATGTACCAAATGAATAACTTTATTGAGTTGTGAAAAATTACTCCCATGAATAAAATTTAATGTGCATAAAGGTATAAGGAGGTCAGGGTATTCATTCCCTTTCTATTACAAACAATTTTAATTTTCTTGAATGTCATCTATGAACACATCCCAGCTTTTCTGCATCCATTGTCACAGTTCCGTACTAAAAGCACCACAGGTTGTCATTGAAGAATAGAGTAAGAAAAAGGTTCTCTGTTCTCATTTTTATTATTGTGCTCTCCTTAGTTAACTTGGCAAAGTAATTTAACATCTTTTTGTCTATGGAATATAGTTACTGGAACATCTTTTGAAACACTTCAAACCTATAGTTGTAAAAGGTATGCTTATTCAATGTAGTATCATAAATACATTACATAAGAGTAGAGTAAAATGGAAAAAAGGAAAGACTATTTAAAAATCAACAGATCCAATGAAAAGGGAGGGGTGGGGATAAAATAATGCAATTTTGCTTCATTTTGCTTCATTCACAGTGTCTGGATGTTTTCTCCCTCATGAAATTGAACTTTAGTGATTTGCTTTCACTCCCCATCCCTCATTCCTATGAAAGAGATAATCATAATACAAAATAAAACAGAGAACAGTGACACATACATTGGCAGTGGTAGAGATGTGCCAAATACTGGAAAAATAAGGAAAAAGAACATTTAATTCAAACTGAATGGCAGCCCTCTCAGAGAAAGAGGATGCATATATTCATTACTCAAGCAACCTTGTCCATTGTGTTTCATCCCTATCCCTGTATAATCACTGATTAGAGGGTTTTATAGAGAACAGTACATTATCTGAGTTGTCTGTGACTATGTGATGGTATGCTTTAACCACTTCCAAAAATCAACCCCATAAGGTGTGCTCTATTCAGGCCTCCATGATCATACCAGCATATCCCAAGCACATCCAGAGGTCAGAAAAAAGGAGTCTTCAGACATTATATCTCTCCCATAAGCTCTCACAGCACACCTCTAAAAACCTGCTCTGGGATATATCTGAGAGATCTACCCTGTATCACTGCATGGGAGATGCTGTTTAATTTTGCACCAGCATCTTTGACAGAGAGGAAGAAACCTGGGCTGGTGAGTTTTGCCTCTCCCTTCCCACTGTCTTCTAAAGGCCTGTTGGTGGTGATGTCTGAAACTGAAGACATTCTTTATCTACAGACTGTAGATTCATCTCACTTGAGCTCTTGAACACTAACTCACCCTCCAGTCTCCCACCTTTCTTGACTAAGACACAGCAAAATGCCCTGTGTTACCCTCATTACTGTCTCTTTTGAATAAAGACTAGAAAGCTGCTCCATTTACAGACGCCCAGAGCCACATCATAGGCCAGGCAGAGGAAACAGTGATGAGGCAGGAAGTCCTTTTCTGGACTGGTCATGTGGATGAAGTGTGTGTCCATATATGCTCCTAGATATGTAGGATGCAAAAGATTTAAATGAAGGCATTCCTTCATAGTGTCAGTTTAGGAGACAGTATTGTGTAAATTTATTTTTTTTGAAGGGAATTGAAATATAGTACAGTAAAATACCTTCACTGTGACTCATGGAGCTCACTGCCAAAGAACTGACAAAGGGCTACTGGGATCTAGTGTACAGCTTCTCAGTGCCCTGTGGTTCTTCAAAGCAGCTGCTCAAGGCATCATGCAGAGGGCTCCACCAACTCATCTAGCTTCAGGTCTGGAGTGAGCACTGACTGCTAAGTCAGCAGGAAAGATGGAAGATTGGAAGAAAGTCAACATAATCAAGAGACAGGTTTCTTGCTAGAAAGCCCTTGAATTAATTTGTAGAGCTGGTGTATCACCCTAAGCTTACAGAAAATCAACCAAAGGATGTGATAATGAATCTGCTCCTCAAGGTAATGCTGCAAACCAAGACAGGATTTGTCCATTCAGGTTTTTTACACAAAAATAAATCTTCACAGGGCTGCCTTAAACTTCCTTTAAGGAAAAAATCACAAGCAAAGAATAAAAGTCCTTCATCTGTGCTTAAACTTCTTTTCCTGCATTTGTGGTTTTTACCTCACAGTGTGTCCTGTAGCTTGGCTCTTCACCCGTTATAGGGCTGGGCCTCTCAAAAGCTGACTTTGACATTGGTCCAAGACAAATCTGTAAAAGTGCATATTGGGGATGCTTACCTGAGGCAGAATGCAATCCACATCTGCCTACTGACTAATCAATACAGGATGTTGAAGACTAACCGTGATACTGTTCAGTCCAAAGACAATTCTTGTTAATTCCCATTCCTTAGAGTCATCTTACATGGAAGACACACAAAGCTGAAAGTCAAGAATATTTCATTTTTTTTTCCTCCATGCTGTGGAAACACAAATAATGGAAACATACAGGATGGAAAAGTCAGGAACAAGAACCTGGCCATTATCCTGGAGGATGGCCCGGTTTATTTGCTGAGTGGGAAGGGAAAGAGGGGCCAATAAACAAAATCCTGCTGCTGCAGAGTTGTCTGAAAGATCCTCTTTTTCCTGTACATAGACGCTACACAGGTGTCTTTGGCATTGCATTCGAAGATGCTTAAGAGAGGAACACTGTAATAAGACAGGGCATCTGCAGCTGCAGGGAATACTTAAGAAGTCAAACATTGCTGTGATCAGAGTAGGGTAAATATTTAGTAGTTGCCAAGACTGCTAATCCAGTGCTTTCCAGATAATTGAATTGTACATAAGTATACAAAATTCTTTAAAAATGTTTGTGTGTTCATCAGTGCATTATAAACTGTTACTATAAGATACACTACAACAATTTCCTTTTCTTTTATTTCTGACTAAAGACACCTGTGCTGTTTAGCCTTGTATGTCTTCACTCCACTAACTCCATGGTCAACAATTTGTTCATCCATTGCTATAGCTTAGTCAAGTAGAAACTGTCAAGTCAAACAGTGAAGGACAATAATTAGAATTTTGTGTCATGGGCTGAATGTGGAATGCTCTCAATGGCAAAATGCTGCTGTAAGAAAAGTAATTCTGACACAACTACTTAGGTGAAATATTTCTGAACTACTTAATTTCCCTTCTCATTTAAAGCAATCAAGTCCATTTCCGTCTTCACTTATTTCTCCATCTGATTTGTCAGGAAACATAAAAACTGTGTATGTTTCATAGTCATCTTCTTACTCCAAACTCTCAGATTTTACATTTATGTTCACCTTATTACCAACCAGCTGGAATAAAAAGCAAGTGAGCAAGTGTTTAAACTTAAAACACAGTAAGTTAAGATAAAAATGGGGAAAATGTTTTCCTTAAAATGAAAAATAAAGTTGTTGACCTGTTGGAATGACTCCATAGGAGAGACACTAAGTTTATGACAGGACTGGAACACCATTCCTGTAAGAAAAGGCTGAGAGAGTTGGGGTTGTTCAGCGTGGAAAAGAAAAGGCTTTGGGGAGAGTTTATTACAGCTTTTTAGTACCTTAAGGGGGCTTGAAAAAGAGGGAGAGTGACTTTCTATATGGCAGAGAGTGACATGACAAGGGACAATGGTTCTAAACTGTAAGAGGGCAGGCTTAGATTAGATGTTAGGAAGAAATTCTTTACTCAGAGGGTGGTGAGGCACTGGAACTGGTTTACTAGAGAAGTTGTGGACTCCCCATCCCTGGAAGTGCTCAAGGCCAGGCTTGAACAGGTTCTGGTCTGGTAGGAGGTTCCCTGATAGTAGAAGAATTAGCAATTTTATTGTTAAAATGCATGTGATTAATAACTGAGCTTTACAATTTTTTTTTTTCATTTTGAGCCTATAGAAACAGTTCAGATTTCTTATATATTAAACTTGCCTCTATTCCTCTTTATTTGCACCAACTACGATTTTAAAGTTTTCTAATTAATATCCTGTGTCCAAAAATACAACAGGGAGAAAAATTCACATGAACATTTTAAAAATATGTTTTCATAAGAGACATGGTTTCTATGTTAAAACCACAGAGGCAGCAGGACTTCAGTGCAAAAGTTCAACTTCATAATTAATGCCAGTTGGTAACTCACAAGACATGCCACCTACATCCTTATTTCTAAGTGCTCAGCAGCAGTTACTATATATTAAAGTTAACTACTCAATGGCGTTTTCCATAATGAAGATCAGATTGAAGAAAATGTGCATATTCAGATCCACAAAGTTAATTAATCAATAAGCCATTTAGATAAGTACTTAATAATGTATTACAAACCAAACCTTTTAAACAGCAAAAAAAAAAAACAACAAAAAACCCAACAAGGATTTATGGTGAAGTTCTATCAGTTACATTTAATATGTGAAGATTATTACTAATTATTGAATACATAGTTAGTGAGCCTGACCTTTGCAGACTGTGCCCCTTTAGTTCTGCTCTCAAATGTAAATTTCCAACTGTGGCCGCGTATGTGAGTGCAGAGTTTTATTATATCTCATATCTATATTTAAATTTCATTCTAGCATACTAAAAATCACTTCTACACCACTTCTTAAGTTTTAACAAGACATGTCTCTGGCCCCAAAGGGTTCATAGCTTTAAAGAAACTTGTTAAGACATGTTGGAAGACAATAACTCAAGAAAGAAGAAAAAAGGCAGAAGAGCACTGCATTAATGAAGACAAGCAAAGAAAAAAGAAGAACCCAGAATATGATCTCTGTTTTTAACAGACCAGCAGTCAAAAAACAAAAAAACAAAAAAAAAGACATTGACTCCTGCAAGTCCTTCTACAGCAACAGTTGGTAGGATAGGTATCAGAACCCTTCATAGGAACTGGCATGTGAGTTCCTGACTTTAAGTGTACCACATACCTCCTGAATTCAGTAATTGTTGTGTTGCACTAAAAATTTACAAGCAGGGCTGTAGTGGCAGATTGTTTCCAGGCATGGAGGATCCCAGAGCACAGACTGGACTGCCTACAGGGCTCCAAGCCTGTGGCTGACAGCAGCTAGGTGCAGGAAGGGGGTGGTGGTTTTTAGCCATGTACCACTGCCATGCTGGAGGAGGGCAGGCTGCAAGCACTGCAGCAAGACAGAGATCCTGCCTCAGCCTCAGCACTGCCCTGGGTTTCTGCCAGGCATAAAGCTGGCAAGCAGCCCCCTGCCTGCACCTCTCTGCTTCCTGGGGCCAGGAGTCGTCAGAACACAGCCTGCTCTCAGACATGCAGACATGCATCTTGCAGGAAGACATGAGAGTGTGATCCCACTGCTGCGGTGATGCCCTAGGCCAGCTTGGTGTGGTCCCACTGGAAACACCAAGAGATACAGGGTGGAAAGTGAAGATGGAAACAGGGTCAGAAAAACTACGCTGCTGAAGGAAAAGACATGGAGACAGATGCGGACATTCTTATGATTGCTTACTAGGACTTAGGAGGATATGTCTTCCCCCCCAGACTGAAAGGACTGGATCTTGCATCAGAGACCTTCCTTGATGGGTTCAAAGGCACAACTTAAGTATGTCTTGTTACAAATAGCAAGTGCCTAGCAGAGAAATTTTATAAAAGGTCTGATGTCCATTCAAATTAGACACAAAAACAGATTTAAGGGATACCCAAAGAAACTGGGAAGTCAAACGGAGAATTAACTTTATCAGTCCACTATGAGAGATAGGAGAAACAAGGTTTATCTCCCACAGCCTTAGAAATTTACATCAGAACAGGGAAAAGAATAACTATTAGCATGTGAATCAGCTAACTTACTTCTAAGATCCAGAGCAAGATTCAATAAAAAACATTATTAGAATCACCTCTTTCTATTTGTTGACCATACCAGAGGAATAAGCAGCACAGATATACACATCTGCATTTCAGATGTCCATCTATCTGCCTTTTAGCAGTCAGTCCAAAATTGGGTAGATGGATTCCAATGCATATCCCATTAATGGGACAGTTTTCTGAGGAATCGTGGGGAGCAAGAGACTGAGAAATACTTCCATCTTGTAGGAACAGCCAAGGAAGGAATCTTGATCTTCACTGTCAGATGCTCTTGGTAACTTAAGAAAGTTGCTGTTTAAATAAGCAATATCCTTGAACTTTTATCCGGTACTTTGTATTTTGAACTTTGTACTTGAGCTTTGTATTTCCAGTACCTGACACAATACTTTGGGAATTGAATTCAAAGAGCAATAATAGATGAGAAAATTAGAATATAAAAAACAGTCCAACAATATAGATGTTTATAGGAAGCGAGTAGCACAGGCATAAGAGAAGCATGAGAAGAAATACTGAATACATAGAAGAGAAAAAAGACATAGAAATATATGGTTGAGAGAGAAAAATGAGTGCAAGAACTATATAAGAAAAAAGATTAGGCAAAGCTGTGTAAATGGGATGAAAGTATTGTATTAAAATATACGAAGAGAGAAGAAGCCAGAGGGAGCATATAAAAGAAAGAAAGAAAAGAGATTAGAACAGCTTCTTGTCAGTATATTTGAATACAATGTTTTAGTAGTTTCATCATTAAGTATTTCTCAGTATCTTTCTCTCACATATTTAAGATGGGTATAAAATAGAAATATGTTCATATCTAAGCATTGCACTGAAAACAGGCTACTGGTTTTTTTAACCCTGTGTCATTTTTAAATATACAGCACAGTGTACTGTTTGAAACTACAGCTATTTGTTGGCTTCCCTTCTGCAAGGTAACCTACTTATTTTTAAAAGCCTGGTATTTAATACACAAAATATAAAGCACAGACAAAAATCTAATACTAATAAACAAAATAAGTTTATGAATAATCACATTACAAATACCTTTACCAAGACCAAATATATTTTGGAGCTGAGTTGCTCTGTGTGAAGGTGACATGCTCTAAAATTAATTAAATGTACAGTTAAGCCAGTTTTAAGGAACCTATACTGAGACATCCATTCACGACTTGCTTCAAGCACACAAACGACTTTATCAATTATGACTCTCAGGACCAGAATCCATACTGATTAATTCTGCATAGATCTGCTGACTTCAGTGACACTACTTACATTTACTGTGATAACAGTCAGCAATGTTCAGCAAGAACAGAACAATAAATCATTCACCAGAAATTTTTGGTTATATCACTTCAATAAAAGGTCTAGGATTCACTGCTTAACAACAGTGAAATAACAGATTCAAGTGTGCATACAGGAAGGAAGAGAGAAAGGCAAAAGAGAGAAAGAAATGGAGAAATAGAGGGGGAAAATATTTCAGTGCAATCAGACACTGTTGGCAGCAGAGGACAGAGAACATTGCCAGAATTTATGAAAGACAAAAACCTATGGCTCTTAGCAGGAGGTCTAGTACATTTGGAGTAGATGCTCTATACTGTGTTTGGGTTAATTACTTTTATTTATTGGCCTTTTCGGATACGGTGGTAGATAGCTGTATAAATTAGTACATCTCTGTCATTTCCTTTCACTCACTCACCCATAGTCATTCATCTTTAAAAACAACAATAAAAACCCACCCTCCAAATACTCCCTTCTTGTGCCTGACAATTTGGGAACTACTTTTCTTGCAATCTCTCATATTTTGTATAGTGTTGTCAAAATGTCTCTTCAGAATGATGACAGCCACATGTAGCTCCTCACAGTAATACTCCACATTTTCACAGAATATTTTGCCCTTCAGTAATATGAATGTGTTTCTCTCCTCTCACTCTTCAGTTTGAGCCCAGAGCACATATCAAGAGCATGATTCCATACTCGCATATGTTTTACACTGATACAAGGCCTTTGATATGAGCTGAGCTACTGCCAACACACAGCCCTCTAACTCAGTAAACTTAGCTATTCCTCTAAATCTCCATGCTGGAAGACTAATACAATGACCTGAAATACATATTCCAAAAAGCTGCATCTCTTAAAATTTGAATGATACATCCACATCTGTTTTCCTCAAGCAGTTGAGCTTCACAGCACCACCTTGCAGAAGTGTGGACCATGAACCCCTTACTGACAGTCATATGAGAAATCCTTGCCATGTCAGTAAGAAGCATTTGTCATTCATGACTTTGGCTGTTACTGTCTGATGCTTCATCTTTTTCAGATATTTTAATAATTTTTACAATATGAGGTCAAAAAAGAAATACCGAGTGTTTCAGTACAAAAAAAGTCTGTCTGACATATACATAAACTTTTAAACAGACTGCTTCAATGAAACAATTTACTCTGGACACCCACCATGCAGCCAAGGAAATGATTTTTCTTGGAAATTGAGAGCATATTTTTTTCTTCTCCCAAGAACTCTCTTCCAAAATTATAAAGTATATAATTATTCCCAATTCTAAAACATTTGTTTAGCTTAAGATAAGCCTTGCCCATTCAATCAAATTTTAGATACTAGACAATTTTAGAATAGGACAGAACTTCTTCCCTTAAGATGTGGGGAATTGCAGAAAATGTGTTTACAAAACCAATGGTGTTTAGATGGAGAAAAAAGACCTTGAGAATTTCATCCCTGGGTCTCAGCTTGATCTGAAACTGGACTGTATCCTCAAATTTTTAAATGTGAGCACTCACTTCAGGCAATTATGGGCACTCAGCCAATGTTTTAAAACTGAAATAGATGTCCTGACATTCTGAACAATAATGTTCAGTGCTTGCTTCCAAATTTCAACCATTCCAGGATCTCTGGAAAAAAACCCTCAGATTTTCACCCCTGAAAATCTACCTCTCCAGTCGCTACTAAAATATCCAAAAAGAGTGAAGATCAAAATATTTGTACTGCCCTAAAATTTCATTCAGCCCCACATTCCGTTTGAGAAGTCATTATAAATGCTGAAGGAGGCTTAAGATTCTCCCCTAATACATTCCCAACTTCTAATTATTTTCAACACAGGGAATTGCTGAAGTGGATCAGATTTGGCACACTTATTGACAACCCCCACCATCACTGGATATCTCTTTCATATGCTTGTCCAGTTTGTCCCTGAGTCCACAAAAATTTGTATTTATTTTTTATTATCTACAACATCCTTTGGTAAGGAGTTTCAAGGTCTGTTACTTGCTTCATGAGCAACTCTTCTGTTTTGAGCATGACTCCTTTCAGCTTTTTATGGTGCCTGCTGTTCTTTTGTTGGACAGTAAATTATCGATCCCCAGCCTATATTTCCTTGCCAATCTTGACTCTGTAGTACCATAGTCTCATAACATGTCCCTTTCTCTTTCCCAGGGTGAAGCTTCACCTAGTCCTTGAATGGTCTTTCCATGGAAATACTGGGGATTTGAGAAAATATCATCCGTACAAACTCATCATACTAATTTATTTTTTTCTAAAAATGTATGCATTTGGGTCAAACAAGTATGCAAGGGAGGACTGTGCTGAGACTTCAACTCCTGTTCTTTAGCATGGAATTTGGAAGCCTGAGCCAGGAGGCAGCTTTTTGTTACACTAAGTTTCTTGGGAAGAGCTATGTGCCTCAGAAAGACATAATTCTTAGTGAGGGGCAACTTAAAGCCCCAGATAACTGGGGATACTGTTACAAAGGATACACTTGAAACCTCCCAAAATTCATTATCAAACTATCACTTCTGGATGCTCAGAATACAGAGTTCTGAATCCTCCCCTCAAATCAAGCTCACAGAAACTTTATTTTAAAGAGACAGGCAGGCCATACTTTGTCAGCAGCAGTAAAGCAGTAATGGAGCCACCATACCATGTGCACTTCCCCTCACTAGAACACAAGAGAATAAAGAGCAACTTGGATGCTGATCCTAGTTTAGAAAATTCTTTCTGTGTTTCATGCTGAATAGATAGATTGTGAACTGGGTGATCCTGAATGAGGTCTAAGAGGAATAACAAAAGCTGTTGTTAGCCTTAAACAAATGTTGGTGTCCTTTTCTCTGGCTTAGAAAGTTATAACAAGGAAAAACCTCAGGTTTCAAACCCTCAAAAAGTGAATTGGAACCCAAGACTTCCACTAAGAACTTATTTAATCAAGATTCTGCACAAGTATCTCGAACAGCATCTTAAAACAGATCACAACTGAACTTGGTAGGGGACAAGCAGCATAATTTGTGCATTTCTATGCTAGTTCTGATTGGGGTAGAGCTAATTTTATTTCACAGTAGTAGTAAAGTGTTCAGCTGTATTTTGGATTTGTGCTTTAAGCAGTGTTGATAGTCCAGGGATGCTTTCATTATTGATGGGCAGCGCTTGTACCCAGCCAAGGCCTTTTCTGCTCCTCACCCCATTCCATCAGAGAGGAGGCTGGGGGTGCTCAAGGAGCTGAGGGGACACTGCTAGGACAGCTGAGCCCAACTGACCAAAGGGACATTCCATACCATATGGGGTCATGCTCAGTAAATAAAGCTGGGGGAAGTAGAAGAAAGGGGGAAAAATATGAAGTGATGGCATTTGTCTTTCCAAGCAAACATTACACCTGATGGAGCCCTGCTTTGCTGGAGACAGCTGAACAACTGCAGGCCCATGGCAAGTAGTGAATGAACTCCTGGGTTTGCTTTCCTTGCCTGTGCAGACTTTGCTTTATCTATTGTTATCTCAACTCATGAGCTTTCTCACTTTTACTCTTTCATTTCTTTCCCCAACATGACTGAGGCAGGAGTGAGTGAGTGAGTGAGTGGTTATGTGGGGCTTAGCTGCCAGGTGTTAAACCACCACCATTTTAAACACGAAACTCTAACAGCAGAAAGTTAAACTCTAGACAGGTTTATCAGCCCTTCATTTTCACTAATGCAAGGAAAAACTCAACACAAGACATCATCTTTTAACACTGCCCTTTGTGATTAGTGGCGTTAATGACACACAAAGTACATAAAATTACTCTTCTCTAGCCTACATAAGCAAAATGAAGAGCATCAAACACGGATTCAATATTAACTCTGAATTTCATTCCTTTTAGTAGAACAAGCCAAAAGGACACAGGGTTTGTGTGGTTTTCTGTATTTATCACAGTTCAATTTGATTAATGACTAGGCAATATTTTAGAGTACATTAATAACATCAGAGATGAAAGTGCATTTTTAAAATATTTTTACTCCTCCCAGTATAAAGAGGATTTCAGTGCATTTAGATAATTAACATGGAAGCTGTGGCCTTAGTTTTATTTTGATCTTTGCATAAATATTCTCCAATTAATTTTTTTTAAGTTTATTATCTAACCCACATGTAGGGACTGCAATGAGTTTCTCATAACTTTACTGGTACAGCCGTAGAATTTCACCATCAGACTATGTGCATACATGAAATAGCAGCAGGTTTGTTATCAAATGACAGCAATTGTATATGTAAGACATAAAGTATTTAAAATATTGATTTAATAGATTGAAAGGCTAGAAGTTTGTTTTTTTTCCCCACACACCTAATAAACAGAGGCAAAGAACACCAAGTAATCTACAAATGCTACTAGTAATAAAAATACTTCTGAGTATCCACTTAAAATGCAACCAAAGAAGCACAAATCCAGGAAATGTGCCATAGAATGACATCTGGTAAAAAATAAAGAACTTCAAATATTTATGCAAAATTAAAAATTAAAAGCAAAATAAGTGAAATAGAAGACTTTCCAATAGAAGGCTTTATGCTATAATTTTTTTAAAACCTACAATGCCTTGTAAACTGCCCCAGAATAACAGAATGGACCAGCTCTGTGAGGAATTTTGCTTTGTACATAAAAGATTCTATAAATTCCAGTGTGAAAAAATCCTCTAAGTGAAGAGGGCTTGAGAATGGAAGCTCAGGGCACAAAAAGACACATGTCGAAAAATGCAAGTCAAAACTAAGATACTAAGGGTGCAGCACAGAAAAAGAAAAAAAGCATGAATATGTAACAAAACAGGATAATAATAAATTTTATACAACCCAATTAGAAAAAAATCAGATCTGTAAATGGCGAAGATTAAAAATATAGTTTCTGAGAAATATAGGAAATTGGTTCTTAAAACAGCACATGACTGAAAGAAAACTATTTTGAGAAAGGAGTGTCACCTTGTAAGATCTAAGACAGCCTTAAATCAATGAACTCCGCTTGATAAACTGGACACCATTATTAAAACAGAGTTTAGACATATTTTTAGACTTCAATTGCAATCAGCAGAAAGAAGTCAAGGATTAAGGATATCCAAACTAATATGTAAAGTGGTCTTAAAATAATGAGGTTAAACACATCTAACAAGATGTAAGATATATAAAAAGATGTCACAGCACTAACCTTTGGACAAAGGCCTCAATAGAATGCATGTTAGTCAAAATGTGGCATTTGTGTTCCTTCTAAAACCAAGAATACTTCCATTGATAAATGAACATATGGGGGAAGGGAGGAGATAAACAAGGAAGGTAAGTTGCAAAGCAGTGAAGTGAAATGAAAGGATTTGAGATGCTACTTGAGTTAAGCAGGGAATTGTCATAATCTGAAAAGGCAGCTTTCAGGAAATGAGGGAAATTATCATGGACTGTAATAGCAAAGATGTAAAAAGGGAAAAAATGGATAGCAAAGGTAACTTACATATGTTTTTATAAAAAGCATAAAGTTAAAAATATAAAAACAAATAAAAAGAGTCTCCTTAAATATATCAAAAGCCAGAAACTTTTAAGAGTAACTATGTCTTCTGGGAACTTCAGAGAGTAAAGACAGCAATTAAGGAGAAGGACATTGCTAGGAGCACAGAAGATTTATTTGCATCAGTCTTCACAATAGAGGATGTTAGGAAGATATCTACTCTTGGGTAATAAAAATTAGGTACTATCAGATGAAGAGGTGCTGGAACAAATCAATCATTTGAAAAGCAGGAGGCCACCAAGACTGAAAATCCTGAACAAGTAGAGGAGCTATGCAATCTCTAATTGAAAAACAACTCCTTTACTGGAAGGTTAAGAGAATAGCAAATGTTTCACATACATCATAAAAGAAGTTTTGAACGAATCAGGGAATCAAAGATTCATAAATCTTGCATTCTGTACCTAACAAATTAAAAATAACAAAATAAAAGACTCACAAGACCATGAGATGATAGATCTGTGCAAAATGATACCTCACTCATCTGCTAGAATGTTTTCAACACATCAGTAAACTACTGAAGTGGTCAAAGGAGAACCAATAGACATCATTTATTTAAACTTGCTTGACAAAGTTTCTCACAGGAGACAGATAAAAATTTATTTAAACTTGCTTGACAAAGTTTCTCACAGGAGACAGATAAAAAGAATAGACATGGACAGCAAACTGAAGACCTCTGTTCAGTGTAGCAGCTCTCAGAAGAAGCAAGATATTAAATGAATCAAGAAGAGATGATAAAGAAAAACAATGTTATAAAAATCAGAGCTGAACTGATCTGAACTGCTGTGTGCAGTGCTGATTTCTACATCTTAGAAAGATATCAGAAAACTAGGAAGTGTTTGAGAGAAAAGGGACAAGAATTATAGAAGCAGGGTTTTGTGGAAACAGAGTGGAATATTTTAAAAAGATATTAAATAGAGGCATGGCAAAAATATTACACAACTGCTAGAAGTTAGCCAGAATCTCACTTCTCCCTGCATTAATACAAGAATATGGTGACATATGAATATGTTGAATTAAATAAAAAGCTAGCAAATCTAACAGAACATCAGTTTTCACTTAGTATTTATGCTGTGGGACTCATCATTTGCTAATGCTGAGACAGAAAAAAATTTAAGATTGAAAACAATTAGGTGCTTATGTAGAAAATAAGAATGCATGGAGTTAAACAAGCTAAATGATTATTGCAGGGGAACTTAGACTTATTTGGACACTTAAAAAGACCTTTGCATACTGGAGACTATGTGAGATTTTTTTTGAAGTCAGATTTTCAAAAATCCTCGCGTTCTGGGTTTTCTGCACCTTCCTCAGGAGCCTTCAAAAGCCACCATCTGTGGCAGGATGCTGTACAGGCCTTACATGTGATTCAGGCCCCTTCTGCCCATGCTCTTAGTGTCACCTATTGCACGAATTCAATATTAATTATTTATTAATCCAATAAATTCAATAACTGGCCCAGTTATTGAATTTATAGGATTGAATGACAATATCAAAATACTTAAAGCTAGTAGCACAATTTAGAATTACTTGTGGAAACCTTTGCTGAAGAAGCCATACAAAGAATGAAAACAAACAAGCAAGTAAATCACTGACTTTTTCAACTTGAAAATTCTCAACCAACCAAAGGTCTGAGTGAATTTGAAAGGTGACAATATTGATGAAAAATCAACTTCCCAAAAGTAAATTAGTATTTTTGCCAAAATTTTTCAATTTCAAAATAGAACATTTCATTCACCCATGCCTCCAGGTATGCTATATATTCTTGAGCACCATCTACTGGTGCTGCATTATTAATTAGCTATTTATGAATATATGAATCACTTCTCTAATAAAATTAATTAGAATCATATAATCTTTCCAAGTATATTTAAAATTGAGAAGGCAGAACATAGCCTATTATTTATTAAATTAATGTTTCCTCTTAATAGCAGAGAGAAAACTAATACTGGGGAAATTCACTTAGAATCTGAAATTAATAGAGAAATGCATTAAAATCTTAATAGTTTGTAACATCCTGGACCAGAAAACAAGTGCAAGTCCATGATTTTTTTTCCAATTTGCATTTGTTCTCAATCTGTTGGAACAACAAAATATCTTTCTTCTCTTCTTATTTAGGTATTTAGTGAATTTTATAATGCCTGTAATATGGCCAGCATATTCCATTTAACTTTTTTTCTTCACACCCAATTACATAACATCTCTCTTGAAGTGGTCACACCAGCTTTGGATTTAACATTTTCCTGACTCAGAGCTAGGAAATACAGCTTGGTGTTCTGCAGAATAATAAGTAATGCAGAGTAGAAAGTCTATTCTTGCCAAAGGGGATTTTGAAGGGCCTTGCATATCTGCAAAAAGTGGGAAGTGGGAAACAGACCAGTGGCACTTCTACATAAGCCAGGAGGCTCAGTGTAACTATCCCTGAACTCTTACCTCGAAATAGAGTCTATAACAACACCTTCCCTTCTTGTGTACATAGAAGGTCATATCTAAGTGTAACTCTGGAGTCAGTTAAACATGATGATGATGATGATGATAACAATAATAATAATAATAATAATAATAATGATTAATAAAGTCTTTGTTGAAAACAATTTTAAGATTTTTTTAAAATGTGTGCCTTCAGTAATGGAGATAGACTGTCTTATTTGCTCAAAGGAGTGACACTGCAGGCTGAAACGAGTCCCCCTAAGAGTGACTGATGATTGAGTAAGAGAACAGTCCATTCTCCAAAGCCACTTGCTTTTGTCGTCTTCCTTTTTAAATTTGCACCAGAACTGTCAGTGGTAATTCCAATTCCGACTGTGTTGAATTTTGTGCTATGTTCACTAAAATCTGGACTGAAATCATCTAGCTGCTATCACCAAGACAGCAAAGATCTCAAAGTGCTTCTGCAGATCTGGGGGAAAAATCCCAACTAAACAAGCCCTTTAATTTATTCCATCCAACATATTAAATTGGGTAAGCCTCATTTTTCTCATTAATACAGACATTAATTAAAAACATTACTTCCTTCCCTCTTTCCTAGTTTGGATCAAGCCCAACCTTGCTGAAACAATTGCATTGAGTCTAGAAAGCAACACTATAAATTTAGCATTCACTATGTTGTGCCAGTCCGTACAACACTACTACTGAGCAACATAACACTTCTTTCAGTGCCTTGATACTTTCTTTGTAGTACAGATGGCACCACGTGCACCATGCAGGGCTGACAGCCCTCCCATGAAAGAGTGTGATTGCATTAATGCATTATTCCTAGGTTTTAACAGAGGTACTCAAACAAGATTGATCTACTCAATATTTCCAAATTACGTGCATAGGTTCACTTTGCATCTGCCCTTCAGGCTGTTGTTTAGGAATAAATGTACACACAAACTAGGACCATTCCTAACACAAGTGATCCGCATGCCCAAATTAAACAAACCTATTGTCACATTTCTACCTATTTATATTTTGCAGACTTAAACATATCTCGACTCTCACTTCTAGACTATCAAAATAACACACATACATACAAAATAACATTTTTTCTTTTACCTCAAATGCTGCATGACACCTGGCAAACAATTTTTTTTTTCTCAAATTGGCCTCAATTGCAGGAGAAAAACACCTGCAAGTGGATTGTAGATATTTGTGTACTCAGAAAAATGGCATACTTATTTTAGTTCCAGTCATTAAAACCTGAATTGTTGAAGTCTAATTGTACAAATCTTGTAAAGAAATTTTCAGAGCACTCTATGCTGCCGTCCCATCCCATCCTGTCCCATCACTTCCCACCCCTCTGCCCCTCAGCTGCCATAGTTAATCTAAACACAACTTGTGCAACCTCCATCCTTTTCTTCATTTTGTGGACATGAGGTTAAGGAGTCTTCCATCCCAGACTCCTCTCCAGCATTGACATGTCTTCACAAAATTGAAAAGATCAAGTTAATCACTGGGTTGGAATACCTAGGAGATGTCTAAAGACAATTGCTTACCATACCTTGTATATTCATTATTCTTTAATTTCCACTCACAGTTAAAGGAGCTACAACTTGCCTAGTGTCATAGAAAACAGGTAAGAGTTCATTCAAGTTGGGTTTTTTTGGTGACTTATGTTATAGTTCCTCATTTAATGTAAAGGAGATGAAAAAAATATTCAAATATTGCATTGTATATACACCTTTGATTTGTTCTGCTCCTATCACTCTGTCAATGAACAGAAGTTCCCTTTAAGTACCTTAAGCGACACGATGATCACCCACAGATAGTATGGAATGTCAGCAAATGTGAGAGAATTTGATTATCTCTAAGCCAGTAACAGTTCAGTTTTCATTGCATTGCATTTGCTGGGCACAGACGCTGAATATCTCTCACATTTTCCTTGCTTTGGGTAGGTACTGTTTGTTTTATTTTGACAACAGGGATATAACATATTTATGAGTGTAAAAGCTAGCAGGGATGTGGTTTTACAGCTTATACCTATGGAAAATACAGTAAAAAGCTATAACCATGTTTTGGTTTACTTTGGTCGAAAGTGGTTTGTGACCAGCGATACCTCTGATCAGAATTTGTGCAGCATGTAATTGTAATCATAAAAGCTCTGTGTTACTGGAATTCAGACCTTGCAGGGGCTAGAGCAGGACCATAGGGGAGAAAACTGCTTACTTTAAGGACTGATTGGTTTGGATGTTGTCCAGAAATTTAAACTTTCATTTCATCGGGGTGGGAGGTCGTGTCCAAAACCACACAACCATGATTCATATGAACTTTGAAGGCATGGAGGGGCTGTATTGCCCCACGAACTCAGCAGGGCCTTGTGCTCTCTGCAGAATGGCAGCAGTGGGAGCACACGACAGCCAGGCTGAGAGCTGCTGACTGACAGCAGCATTTATTAAAATGTCATCTCCTAATTTTCACGCTGGATATCTGTTGTCGTGCAGGCTGCCCTGATATCTCACGCCAGCGGGAAGAGCCAGAGGACAACCCAACCCGACCTGGGGAGCAGGAGGGACACAGCGGGAGGGGAGGGCAAAAAAAGCATACCCAGATGTAGCAAAATTTAAAACAAAAACAAAAGAAAAAGGGGAGCGCCTTGCTTGTGGCAAAGCTTTTTTCATGAACCTCCCCCGTCTGACCCCACCCGCCGCCGTCGGTGCCACTTCAGCCGCTGTCGCCTCGCAAACTCCGCTCTCAGCCGGGGCAGCGTGGCTCCCGCGCTGGGCACAGCGCCGGGCGAGCCCCGCCGGCTCTCCATCCTTCCCGTGCGGAGAGGGCGGCCGGCGGCAGCCGAGGGAGTGGATGCGGCTGCGACCGGGCACAGCCTTATCTCTGGCGGGGAACAAACGCGGCGTTAATTGCAGCCGCGCTGAGAAAATTGCTATTGTTTCTAGTCGGAGGCGGGCGGCAGTTTGAGAGCGTTTATCCCGGGAGCCCTGTATCAGTTAATCTGCATCGCGGGGCCGAGCCGACAGCTCCCGGGGCTGCGGCGAGGGGGAGGTTGTGCTTTGGAAGAAAAAACAAGAGGAAGGAGATCAAGTGCGAGCTTCCCGCCCCGGCGTCCCCGTTTCCCTCGCTCCCCGCCCGCGGGTTTTTCTGACGCCGGGGCGCAGCCGGCCCCAGCGCTGGGAACGGCGGCGGGGAACCCTGCCGGGCGCGGCGAGCGGCGTTTCTGGGACGCGCCGAGCGCCCGTGACGCGCGCACCGCTCCTCGGGCCCGGCTGTCGGGGCCGGGGGGCGCCGCGGGCACGCGCGGAGCGGGGCGCAGGCGCGCGCACGCAGCCGCCCCCCCCCCACCCCCCCCCCATTCCCGCGGCGGGCGGCCGGGGGCGCGCGGGGGCGGGCGCGCACGGGGGCGCGCACACGCGCGCGCGCGCCCCCGGCCCGGCTCCCACGGAGGCGGGCGGGCTCGGCAGGCGGGGGCGCGCAGGCGGGCGCGCGCGCACGCACGCACGGGCAGAGCCACACGCAGCGGCAGAGACGCGCTCCCGCCGCCGCCGCCGCCGTGCTCCCTGCGCGCCCGGCGCTCACACCGCTCCCCGACATCGGCAACCGAGGACCCCCCGCCGCTGTCCGGCCATTAGTGCCTGGGGGGAGGAGGAGGAGGAGGAGGAGGAGGAGGGAAGGAGGAATAAGTCTATTAGTAATAACAACAACAACAACAACAAAACCCACCAACAAATCCGCACTAACGCCTTAGTCCTTCTCTCAGACCGTCGACTGCCTGGCATCGCCGTGCATCGGGCTGCTGTGCTGAGACTTTGTTTCAAGTAAAAAAAAAAAAAAAACAACAAAAAATCCAAACAAAAAAAAACCTTCGCTTGCTCAGCCACTTCCATTTTTTTCCCCTGCAGTCTCGCTGGTTTGAGGTGGTTGGTTTTTTTGGTTTTTCTTTTTTTTCTTTTTTTTTTTCTGTTTTCTTTCCCTTCATGTGGTTGGATTTGGTGGATCCGGAGCCAAAGCTGATTTTTTCCCTCGGTGGGGTGTGCGTGTGGCGTGCGGGGATTTTCTCGCTGCGTTTTTTATCTTCTGCTGCTTTTTTAAATCTTGGTTTTGAACCTGAGCCGGGGAAAATGGGAAACGGTGCTTCCGTCAGAAGGGGAATCTCTCCATCACTGTTGTTGGGACGTGTGCCTATGGTGCTAGTGTTTTAGAGAAATAGCCTGACAGCTTTCGGAGTGGAAGGTAAGGGTGCCCCGGGCATTTCCATTTCCCATTTCCAGGGATTACGACTGGAGAGCTTTTAGCTTGGGATTCCGGGGAGGAGGCGGCGGAGGAGGGGGACAGGCTGTTGCTGAAGGATAGAGAGAGAGAGACAGCACATACGAAATGATCTCCGCATTTACTTCAGCGCTGCAGTTTAAAAGTTAGAGAAGTCCGTTTTGCGACAGGTCTGCTTCCCTGAGAGTAATTTCCAGCGAGACCGAGAAAACCTGAGGTTTGTGCACGATTGGGGTAATTTGTATGGGGGGTGGGGGGAATTGTTAGGTTAATAGGAAGTTAAAATAAGAGAAGTCAGTGGGTCTTCTGTTGGGGGGAAAAAAAAATAAATGGAGTGATGGCGCCGTCTATGTTCGGCTAAACTACAGTGTCACCTAGAAAATCAGTTCGGGGAATATCCAAACTAAATGCCCGTTTCTTTTCAGCAGAAGAGAATTCTCTCCCTTCCCAAATAGGCGACCGTAAACCTCTGTGGCCATTCTTTAACTCCTTCCTCCATGGAAAAGAAAGATCTTTTTAATCTGAGTGTTTTAATCCTTCCAGCGAGCAGGTTCACTCTGCATCTAGCAATGCTGCAAACTAACTGAAGGCTGCCGGCACACCGAGTTCGTGTGTGTGTGCATGTGTGCGTGTGTAATGCACACAGGGAGAGAGGGATTGAGACAGTGCTGTGTTTCAGTAGCCGTGCATGAACAAATGCACAACTAAAATGAGGGCTTTACATTTCTTCATAGAAAACAGCCTAGCACTGCAGAGGTCTTTATTTTTTCTAGCGCAGATATTACATAGGATGGAAAAAGTCAGAGGCTTTTTTCCTTTTCAAACAGAAAAGCAAATAAGCTCCCTTTCTACTTTCCAGATTATAAAATTAATCCTTTTTCATGGGTGGAATTCTTAATTTAGACACTTATTGTCACATTGGCTTTCAACGCCTACACCATCCTGAATAACACTGCGCAGAACTGCATTGCCTGCAAAGTGCTTCAGCAAAGGGGAAATTGTTTCCAGAATTCCCAATAAGTTTCTCTTTTTTAAGACCTTAAATGCTTTACCAGCCCTGTTTGGAGAAGGAGAACCATGTTATTCACTGAGATGGATGCTCAGAAAGGAGAAAATCTGACCATGTGGCACAGCAGCAGCCCTCCTTCTTTTTCTTTTTCTTTTTTTTTTTTTAAACCTCTGCTATAAAGAGGGTTAGAGTTGGTACTGCTTTTTGCCCATTTCAGGATTCAGAGTTTGCAATATAATCTAGGAGATAGGAAAATCTCTTCAAGGGAGCTTAATCCGGTGACTTGCTGTGTGTTACGCAATGGGAAACAGAAGATGCCTTGCTGTTTGGTGAGGAGATGAAAAGCTGGGCAAAGACACACATCAAAACTCAGTAACGGTGCCTGTGTGTATGTGTGCCTCTGCTCACACAGCAACAGTGGAAGAGACTGCAATCTAGAGAGTTTTGAAATTAGGTCGGTATCACTTCTTTCTGCTTGCATTTAAGAGCAGAGAGTGAAAAGCTACTCATTTGTAAGAGATAAGCAACTTTTCAAAGGTTAATGCTGAAAACCTTCAACCTGAAATTTTTGGTTATCATTACGGAGATAAATGTAACTCAGGTTCACTGTGTGAACCTAGGCCACTGTTAAAAGAAACAGAGCTTGTGGAGACTCAGAGGGTTGGCAGGTGCAGTAAAACAGCTTTATTTGGAGATACTAGCAGAGAAAATGTAATTTTTTTTCCTTGTTCAAGCGCAGGGCTGCAAAACACAGGAGCTAATCAGACAGTACAAGTAATTCGTAATCAAAGGGCAAGTGCAGTCCAATAGGTGCAGAGATCCTGCTGTAGCATGGCCAGTTACATAGAGCTACTGATTGTAATACTAATACTGTGATCCATTTTATATATCCTTAGAGGCTGAAGAACATTGAAATTGTTATCTTAAAAAGCTGGCATTTAGTGATCGTGTCAGAGGAGCAGTAGTTATATCCATCTGTCTTTGTTTCTTCTTCAATACTGTCAAAATTTTATTAATGCATTAATCTCAGTATTTGCTGCCTTTTTAGAGACCTGGCAGCCACAGTGAAGACATGTAGGCATATGGGAGATAATGTTCTATCTGTAACAAATAGTAATTTGAGCATTTTTAAATGATTGCTGTAATAATTCAGTTACTTCTCAGACTTAAGAGAAAAATAATATATAACAAATTCTACCGGCTTTCTTGTCCTATTCTGGTGAAATTCTGCATGTGGATATCGTATATGCAAGTACATAACTATAGCCGATTAATTATTTACTTTTTGGATAAATAAATAAATAAACTTCTCTTCTCTTGGTCTGCTAGGTAAGGCATCTAGGTTTTTACTTAAGTTGAGCAGTTCTAGTCCACGCCATGATGACTAAATCCTAGAGAGGAGAGGACATTCCTATTAATAATCTAATAGATGTTGAGTTTTAATTTGTCTGTGGAAGCCGTGTCTGCGGCGATGGCCACGTGATGGCGCTGTGCACACAGCAGCAACCCCGGCCCTTGCGTTATAAAATAAAAATTACCTGCCCTTCTTTCTGAAAGGGGCTCTAACTGCAAGCTTGAAAACAGCTGGCTCGAATATTGGAAGGAGTTTGGTTTTCTATGCGTGAATAATTCTACTTGCATTTTTATTTCGTTTCATCTCCTGCAGGCCAAATGACATAGGATGAAGGCTGTTCGTAATTTGCTGATTTATATATTTTCCACCTATCTACTGGTTATGTTTGGATTTAATGCTGCCCAAGACTTCTGGTGTTCCACGTTGGTGAAGGGGGTCATTTATGGATCGTATTCTGTAAGTGAAATGTTTCCTAAAAACTTCACAAACTGCACTTGGACGCTGGAAAATCCAGATCCAACCAAATATAGTATTTACCTGAAATTTTCCAAAAAGGACTTCAGCTGCTCCAACTTTTCCCTCTTGGCTTATCAGTTTGATCATTTTTCTCATGAAAAAATAAAGGATCTTTTAAAAAATAACCATTCTATAATGCAGCTCTGCAACTCCAAGAATGCTTTTGTATTTCTGCAGTATGATAAGAATTTTATTCAGATACGTCGTGTCTATCCTATCAACTTCCCAGGATTACACAAAAAAGAAGAAGACCACAAATCCTTCTTTGAATTTTTGGTGTTGAACAAGGTGAGCCCGAGCCAGTTTGGGTGCCATGTGTTATGCACTTGGTTGGAGAGCTGCTTGAAATCTGAAAATGGGAGAACCGAGTCCTGTGGGATCATGTATACAAAATGCACCTGCCCTCAGCATTTGGGAGAGTGGGGAATAGACGACCAGTCCCTGGTGTTGCTCAATAACGTGGTGCTGCCCCTCAACGAGCAGACAGAAGGCTGCCTGACCCAGGAGCTGCAAACCACCCAGGTCTGCAATCTCACCAGGGAAGCCAAGCGGCCGCCAAAAGAAGGTAGGGGATTCTTGGAGGGGGGGGCTGAATGCCATGCCAGTGTGTAAGTCCTGCTGCCAGCTCTCCTTAATACTCACGTTCGTTTCAGTTGCTCTCCACTCTGGCTTTCCTCTAGATGAGGCAAAAGGGCTGGAGAAGATGCACATTCCCTTAAAGGCAGGGAAGGCTGAATTTTCATTTCTAAACTGGCCTAACCTACAGCTTATAGTTCTGCTGAGCACCGTTGAAACTCCTCACAAGTAGGATCCATCTGTTCTAAGGCCTCACTTACAGTAATGCCCACAGGTGGTGAGCCAGAAATCACTTTCCCCCTCACCATCTCTTTACAGCAACCACCCAGCTGAAAAACCTTGGCCTTCTTGATATGATCCCTTGACTTTGCAAGGAAAATATTTCCAAAGGCATGCAGGCAACCTGACCAAAAGACCAAGAGATTTACCATGTTCAGGACACCTGGTCCCTGGGCCAGACCTCAGCAACCTACAAATAAACCAAGAGCAAATGCAGTTTCTGAGTGTGAAACCTCTGCCTGAGATGCCTGGAGAGGTGAGGCACTGTGCAGGCAGGACATGCTGGTTTAACCTCCTGGGAGCTTTGGGAAGGGGCCAGTGGCTGCTCCTGCACCCATTCCCCAGGCAGTTCCTTCTCCCAGAGATGGAGGCTCAGAATCTCATTGCAGTATTAGCGAGGAGGGGGTTGATGTGTCATTCCCAGCAGCTGCTCCAGTCCCAGCAGCTGCTTCATGTCCCTGCTGGAAAAAGGGGAGGGGGCTGTTGCGGAAGGGTGGGAAGTCAGGGATCTAGCAGTTAGCACGGCAGCCTTCCACCTAGTCCCTCTGCTACGTACTCCTGTTTTAGCCTGACATTCTGGAGAGGCTGGGGCGGGAGGGTGATTTTTAGAAGGACTTTGAAGGGTTGTGAGGCAGGGAAAGCGTGGGTTGAACGTAGATGGGGGCAATGGATGCAGGCTCTTGGCGAGGGGGTCCTTCAGAGCTGCCATGCGGGAGTAGGGGGAGGGTGAGGATAAATCATCGAGCCTGGGGTATTGCATTTTAATGCAGGAAATGTTCCCTCTCTCCTTGTTTTTTGCATAGCCACAAAGCTCTCAGTCTGTGGCGAGGCAGTGCCAAGCTCCCAGCCCCCCTAATAGAAGTTGCTTTGTGGAGGAATGTAACATTGACACGTTGTTAGGAGAGGATTTTCTTTAAGGGCAGCCAAGCCCCAGTGCTGTGGGAGAAGAAAAGCTGAACTTGCTCCAGCTGCCGCGGTGCCAGCGGCCAAGGGCAGGGCCGGGGGAGGGGAAGGCTGGCGAGCGGGACGCTTTGAGCGTCCTGTGGCTCCGCGCTCCGCCGCCAGCCCGGGACCAGAGCGGTTCTGACGGACGGGGGAGGCCCGGCTGCCGCAGAAATCCCCTAGAGAAGCTCGTTCGGTGGCAGGGATGGTGGTGGTTCGCATCGTTCAGAGCTGAGCAGTGCCCCGGCTGCAGCAGCGGAGCCCGGGGGCGCTGCGCGGGTGCGGGGCGCTCGCACCGCCCGTCCGCGGGGGGAGGCGCCGCTTCCGCCCCCGGGCTCCGCCGTGTGAGTCATGGGAAGCGCGGGGGAGCCGCGGCCCCAGGCGGAGAACACGGACAGCGCGGAGCGGAACGCGCGCAGCGAGCGCGGCCGCGGTGCGCGGGTCCGCGGAGGGGCGGGCGCGCATCGCTCGCATCCCCCCACATCCCCCGGCTCCGCGGGAGGCGCGTCCATCCTTCCTCCCTGCCTCCGGTTCCCGTCCTCCGGCACCGGTCCCTCGTGGGGCGGGGACCGAGGCAGCGCGAGCACGTTGGGCTCTCGCATCGTTCCCCAAAATACACTAGATTCCAAGGGGATAGGTGAATCCAGGCTAAAGCGTCTGTTTCAGAAACATACTTAATTGAAAGGACAGAGAAAGCTTAGGGCAAGCTTTTCTTTGGTTTTTTTCCTTCCCTTAAATTTTGAAACGTGTTTCCAGCATATTCTGATTCCAATTCCAGACATATTTTGATTCTTGTCCCTACTCTTGGGTTCTCCTGCATATGAGCTTGAGAAATGGGGGGTAGAAATTTCATTTGGTAGGTGGAAGGTTTGATTTGCTTTTTTTTCACTTTATTTAGTGAGGTCAGTTTTGTACTGAGGAAAATTTTCACATTATTAGAATTACTTCCATAAATGCACTTCGAAAATTTTCATCAGATTTTTACTCAAAGTTATAATCAGTTTGCAAATTAAGTCTCAGAGTACTTCTCAGCTAGCAGTAAGCTTTTTGTTTTCCACTCAGTGTCTAAAACATTTTTTCCCTTTCCCAGAAGGCTAAAAATCTGCAAGGGAGGTATGTTTAGACTTTGTCTTCTGTAGATACAGTTGCATTCATTAAGCACATCAGTCAGGTGTATCTGTTTGTAAAAAGCTGGTTTGTGGTTCAGATCAAGGCCTTATTGAGGAATCAAAACGTAGAATGTTCTTGCTACAAATGCAATGCAGTTCATCACTTCTGTCAGCGACCATTAAGGCAAGAAATACAAATTTTGTTTTCACAGACAATGTAGTTCAAGTTAGATTGGCACAGGTGGCATAAATGAGGTAGACCAATAACTAAGAAATGGTTGTTACGGTTCATAGTGGCAACTGAAAGTAGAGTTTTGCTAGTGTAAGTTGAGTTTTAAGGGAAATGGAGTTTACTATTGAAGAGTGATGTAAATTTGGTTTGTGTTTTATGAATTTGTGCATTATTTTGAGGTTTGGTACTGACATTGCCTAGAAGTGACTTTTGGAAAGGAATTGCAAAGACCTGACAGCTTTCCAAGTATTATGCAAACCTTCCCATCCATCAGAATTACTTTCATCAATCTTGACTGTATGAAGTGTAAAATCTTTCCCCAAAACTATTTTCAGTTACATTTTAGAACCCTTATGTAAATAGAGAGCATTTGATTAAAGCCAATTGTTTCTATTTTGAACCTCTGAAGACTTCTACAATTTTGAATATGATAACAGGCTTAGGAAAATGCATGAAAGTCGGTATTTTTCCTTTTTAAGAAGTGTTGCCTTTTACAAAAGAAGTGACAAGTATACAATGGATCATTGTGTTTCTAAATGTTCTGAAGTGTTGAACAATGAAAGGATCTAGGTCAAAAAAGTAGAAGCTCTAACTATTGCTTGTTCATAAAATAGTTTTCAAATATGTGGTTTATTCAGCATTTCTTCTGTAGGAAGATCATCTTTGGTGTCATTGATTAGGGCAATACTGAAAATCACTACCATTTTACTTAGACCCAGTTTCCTTGTATCTAGATCCTTTTCTGTGGCCTTACATTTGAGATGCTTACCCTGGATCAAAGCACTGGCAAATAGATCTCAGTGAATACTTTGGCAGGATCCTAAATTTAAGGGCTGTGGGGAATTTGTCCTCTTGATCTTCAGTGCTGTGACTGAAGTATGTCATGAAGTTTCTGTCAATAAGACAGGGCTCAGTTCCAAGTCTAGTAGACATGTAAAGACTTTGTAGTCAATCCAAGAGGGAATCCAAATATCTTTTTTCTTATTGTGGCCATAATATTATTGTGGAGTTTTGTAATAGTTACTTAGACAGAAACTATAGAGAGTTTCCTGTTGTGTTTATTGCCAGATCTGACAGGGTTCCTCCTGTTACTTACATCCAAGAGGGAAAGATAAAGGATGTTCACATTTATTAAATTTCAGCATTTGGAGCTCCAGGCTTAATCTTGTATTTTGTGTTCAGATGGTCTAAAATAATTGTAGTAGGGATATTTTATTATGCTAGAAATGCAGCTTTGGTCTACTTTGTCAGAAATTCTAAGAGCTCACTGTGTACCAGCATCTCAGTATTCAGCAACTGATTTTTTTTTTGCCCTGATTTCAAATCTGACAACACAAAGATCTTAACAGAGGATTTAGTGTAATAGATGTGTCTTTAAAATAACAGTTTATGTCACACTGTTGAATAATAGTAAGATGTAGGATGCAGACAGTTTTATAGAACCTTCATGACATGTATGCATTTATTTATATGCCATTCCATGAATGCCCATTTCCTGTTGCACACATTGGAGATGAATTCATAATATTCATCACATACCCAGAGGTTACTAGCTCGATGAGTAGGCTGGACATCCCTAGTCAGGAAGTCATAGTCAGTAATAACATGTCATATCATGGCTCCATCACAGGATTAAAACTGTTAAATCAGTGAAGGATTTGTCTAGCAATATCAAAAATTACAAAATGGAATCTAACAACCATATACTTTGACAGGAATATTTAATATTTAGTGTGCAACAACTATTTGAGACTAAAGTAAAATTTAGAAAATCAAAAATAAATAGAACAGTTGTCCAAAATATTGAATGAGTACAGAAACATACTTGAAAGAGGCTTAATAATTTTTAAATCCTTCTGCCTGCAGTGACCCTTTTATTCATGAGTTCAAGGGGACAAAGGAGGATGGGAAAAACACACTTGTGAATTTTGTGTTAGGAATATTTTTCATTATGTTTTACAAAATATTTTTTAAAAACTTCAAACTGATATACTGAAATATGTGGTTACCATGTAGGTTATGAGCAGTTTTAAGCAGTTTTGTTATTACACTGTAATGGACTGTTTGATCTCAGTGAAAATCTAGACTATAAAGAAAAGTAATTTCACTTTAAGTAATTTTTTTACGTAAATTTTGTTCCTGCTAAAATGCTCATGGCCAAAAATATCACTCGACATTAACAGAATCAGTTAAAGAGATCATGTTTGTGAGTATGGTTCCCCATGGAAGGAAATATTTTTAAATCTCCTATGGATTCCCATGTGCTACATAATATGCCCTGTTTTGACTTTGCTAGAAGAAAATGATCACCCTAAAACTTTATACTTTTAGTACATATTTGAGCCATTCTGAACCACTCATAATAGGGTGCTTTATCACAGTCATGTGAGTTCTATTTCAAATTCTTTTTGATGCAGCGCACTGTAGAAAAAGCAGTTATGATCAGCACCTCCTTTAATAAGCCTTAGCTTTGTTTTAAATTATCACATGTGATTATCACTAATGACTGTATTGTAGTTTGTGCTGTATTGATTATTTCTACCTGATTTACTTCAGTAAACTGTGAAGATTTTTGTTTTGGCATAAAGTTTAGAAGTTTGTGTGCAAGAGTAATCAGCACTTCATGTATGTGTATGGAATTCAGTGGGATTTGGATCAATCCATACGTGAATAGTCTGATGCTTTGAAAAAGGAAAATACCCAGACCATTTCCTTTATAATACAAGAAAGCCTATATAAATGGCTTTGCTTCCAGTTAGTTGAATACTTCATTAATAAATGTACTCTCTCACTCTAGGTGGTAATTTCTTTGGTATCACAGATTCTGTCAGTATTTTGTTCAGCACTTCTCACACACTAATGAGATGGCATGTTATTTTTTGGGAAAAATCAGCCAGCTTCAGTCTAATGTTTGCCTTAGGAGGGATCACAGGTGTCTTGTATAGGATTTGAATAGCAGTTTTTCATCAACTCACTGCTTGTTTAAAAAATTCATGGCTTCAGTTGAATAGGATGTTATGACCCAAACCAGGATTTTAGTTTCTCAGCCTGTCATTTTTGCTTGAATTAAACTTCTGTTTGTGTACATTATTGCACTCAAACATTGTTAGACCTGCTCTCAACTGGGTATAAATGCTGCTACAATCTTCCAGTCTAAGAAATGCAGGATATAAACAGAAACCAATGATAAAGAATGGGCAAGGTATAGAAACAAATTAAATGTTCAGAATGAAGTCAAAGCAAGTATTAGGAACAGAATTTAAACTGTCTTGCTGCTGCCTCCACTGAACAAGTGCTTGATAATTCTGAGTCCTGTACCATGAGGTATTTCACAGCAGTCATGCCTTCTTTGTTGGCCTTTCTGGTACCAGTAAGCTGTGCCTTTTGTCTTCAAATGCTTCCAATTACCCTTTGTCTGGGTGGGAAAGGTCCACAATGTGTGTACTGTATTTTGGACCTCGCCCTCTGATTTTCGTGTGCTTTTGACAAATGTGGAAGTGTTCCAGTATAGAACAGCCATTAGCAGAAGTTGATGTAGATTCTGCTTACTTGGTAGGATTTCAGTCGCTAAGACTTAGTGACATTACATGGAATTATATTATGACATAACACAGGTACTGCATTGTTTTATTATTATGTGGTGGTTAACACCTGCGTATTTCTATTTTATGCATTTATATAATACAGTGATTATATGATATTTTACATTCAGTCTGTTCTCCTGTGCTGTTTTTAAAGCAAGTTCTCCTCTTCTGTTCAAATCTGTCCATATTGCTGTTTTGTTTAGTTTTCTGCTTGCAAAAGCATGGAAAAATCTGCTTTGTCTGTGGGTATACACAGAGGAATTTTCAGAGGAGACTTTCTTTTTCTCTTCTTAGGGAGTTAAATTTATGAAGTTTATTCAGTTGTGTTTTTATCAAAGGATTCCAACTCAAAGTTGTTGTAGCTCTCAAATTGGAGTTTAGTTGTTCATTTATAAATATGCAGTCATTATAATAAAACAAAGGTCACTGCAGAATTCCATTGAGCATTATTTGCATTCACTGTTAACAAGAAATATAAAATGCTCTTTAGGACAGAGAAAGTTGTACATTATATAAAATACAAATTTACAAATTATGCATCACTGATTTATGAATATTTCAGACTTTCAGCCTTTCTGATGTTAGTTTAATCTCAAGAGGAAGACAGTCAAATTTTTTAAAGTCTTTCTCAGTTTTGTTAATCTTTTAGAGAAGTTATACATAAAGTTTTTGTCAAATTACTGACACAATTTTCTGATGGACTAGCCACCATCAGAATTAATATAGACGATCAATAATAACAGGGTACAAGATCTATGTTGTTACTTTGCTCTGCAAAGGCCAAGTTATTGTCCTTACTCAAGACAAATTCACCATTCCACCAATATAATTTGGTCTAAACACAGATTAGATTAGACCCAACAAAAAAGGTGTGAAACAGTAATAACGTATTTCTACTAGCAAAAGCAAATTATTTCATAATTTTAATTTATAAATTCTTTCTTATAATTCCCTGTAGTTTTACTTTTGAAACCATCCTTGACATTTGGTGGAGCAAAGCAGATGTACTTTCAAGAAAGCTCACTTATGTAGCTTCTTGCTGCATTTCTTTCAGTTGTAGCTGGTTAGTCTGTGTCTGCTTTATTTCAGTTTCTTTTTCATTATCTGGAGGGGGAAAAAAAGGCATATAATGCACTCAAATTAGTATTTCTTTGATGGTGTTGAAAATGTGTGCAGCTGAAATTTGGAAGCAAGCTATTTTCAGTAACGAAGTCCAGATTTTATTTATATTTCCTAGAAATGGCAGAAACCACAACAAAAATATAAAATTTGAACAGCATCCATTTTCTGGTAGCTCAGTAGAAAATTGGTGACAATGGGGTGAACATGTCACCCACTTTTGGGCAATTTTTGCTAAATTGCTCTCTTTAATTCTTTGGGAGATGTGAAACATTTTGGGAGCTGACTGGTACCTGTTGTTCTTCATGTACTGCTAGCTCATTCGTCAGTTATGTGGGGATAGACCTACATAATTATTATGATGATAATTATTATGTAGGGATACACCTACATTCCTTATGTTAAATAGGAATTTGTTAACTGTTGTCACTCTCTGAGATATGCTATAACAGGTTGCTTGTGAGAATCTGAGGCCCTATCGTGGCTTTACTGCTTTCCCTTGTCGAGCTATGTCAGTATACCAGCCAAGTAGAAAATTATTCACCTTATGTTTTTTAGATGTATGATCTTGATGTTGGGCAAGTGTGCTATAATGGCCCAGCTAAGCTTCCACTGGAACCTAAAAGTGGCACAAAAAAGAGATGGGGAGAAGCAGTGATGCTGGTTCAGCACAGTTTCAATTTGCTTAAGTAAAAAAGTCTATCAAAGAGTGGTTGATACATGTTACCCTTGCCTGCTCTTTTGTACAGGTTGGCAGCCAATTCCATAATACTGTGTTTCTAGGCAGTTGCACCATGTTTGATTACAGTATTACTGGCAGATCCTTCAAAATAGAGTCCAAGATACATGTTTATCCAGGGCTTCCTACTGACGATTAAAGAATGGCGCAGATTGCTATGAAAGTGTGCACGGAGTGCTTGGGGATAAGTCAGCAACGCCTTTGCAGCTCATTCCAATAGTGCAGTTAGAAGGGGTTTAAATTACAGATTAGAAAATCAGAGAATCTAATTCATGCTGTTCACTGATTATGAGAAACAATATTGCTTCGTGCAAGACTACTTTTTCCAGAAAGGCTTTTGGAAAATCTGAAGTCTGAGCATTTCATGTGAAATATTTCTTTGAGTCCTAAATGGTTCACTTTTTTTTTTTTTTTTTTTTTTTTTTTTTGTAATAGTGTTTACTTCTCTATCCTATTCTTTTCATTCCCTTCTGTACTGTACACATGGAAGATTTTAATTGTCTGCAGAGCTGGGCACTTCAGCTTGAACCGTAACAAGTTGTGTTTTTATCCTTGGAAGTGTTTTGTTTGTTCTGTGGCATTGGCCAATATCTGCAGTAACTGGCAAACATACAGATGCTCCGTACTGGTGTGTTTGAAGGTTGATAGATGTGCGTCACACTGACAAAGGAGAAGAGGGAAAACGTTCAGCACTGCAGGTGTAATGTGAGTACACAACCTTGTCCAGCTGTTCTGTCTGCATCAATTGTCTAGGAATTCACTAATAATACAGAGCATATCATAAAGTTTCACTCTCCTTGGAAGGGAGGGATGTGCCAAGGCTGGGATATTAGCCAATCCCAGCAACTGATAAGGTTGTGAGACTTATGTATGGGGCCATAGGGCTTCAGTGGATTATGCTGTTATTTAGGTTTATAAATGCAATAGATACTGGTTATACCTCTTGAAGCAGAATTATACTCACAAAAGTTTGGTGATCATTGTCCTGGGAGACCTAAAAATAATTGGAATCTGCTCTGGAACCAGTGTTTTCCTGTCTAGTAAATGAATTTTCAATTATCTATTCACTGAATCTTTAATATTTTCATGAAAGTTGGAACAGCTTCATAATTGGGAAAAATCAACAATATTCCTATTTCTTGACCAGACAGAACCTTCTGAGAAGCAGAGCCAGATTGCTCCAAGTGCTGCAGTTGTTCACAGGACATTCAGGTCTCAGTTGAAGGTTCATACACCCTTGTGTGCATCTTGCTCAGGTTGCCTCGAGGCTCTTGAACACCAGCAGGTGTGCACTGCCCTGGGATGAACATTTTGGAGGTCCTCAGTTTCAGTTTGGGTCTTGATGAGGCATATAAACTTACTTGATTTCTTTTGTAAATGCTTTTTGATGTTCCTTTACCATGGTGTTGTTATATTAGTACTGCCTTGCCTTCTGGTAATATTATGAGATACGTCAAAGTTTTGCTTGGCAATCAGCGTCGCACTGTTACTTAGTGTATATAGATGATGCCATTACTGCTAAACCTGAAAGTCTTTTTTTTTCCCCTCATAGTTTGATGAAAATCAAATCCATGTTTTCCCTGAGTATTTTCTGGTGGTTGAAATGAATGTGTGAGTTTATTGGTTGCTTGTCAGATGAAACAGATGAAGAGAATGAAGGGCTTTGACATTTATCTACTATTTCATGTTTTTAAGCTTTTGGATAATGGATTTTGTCCATGTGAAATCTGAATTCTTGCAAAATGTAGGTTTTAGTCTGGTAACATTATATGTACAGTAGCTTTACAATAACTGAATTTCTGGAATAAATAAGACATCACAGGGTATCCAAGCATGCCAGGATGTAGCATCTAAATATTTTGCAGACATTACTAAATTCCTGCTTTTGTGTTCACTTGTATATAAATAAACTCATTGAATCAACATCATTACTCATGTAAATGGTATTTAATTAAAAGAAGGTTTGCTGGTAAATGCTCTCAATTGGAGATGTGGATTCCTGAAATATGTCTAATCAATATTAGAACAGGAAGCCATTATTTTATTATTAAAAATATTTTCTCTAAATATTATTAGAAATTAATCCCATCAACAATAATAAATTGCAATCAAATGAAATCAATATCAATAAATATCAATAATAGCAATTAATTTACTATATATAGACTGCCTTACATGAGTTCAATAAATATTCTTTGCTTTTGTTACCCTGGAACTCAGTTTTGTGTAGTTCCCAGATTTGCACAGCTTTAGATGATCATCAGTATATTATTATTCATTAGCTCTGGGATGCCCAAAGCCATCTTTTGCCTTTTACTGACCCTTCCAGACCTGAACTGCACCCACTGTCTCCTGCTTGGACACCTCTGCTCCCAAAGCATGCTCTTTGCCTGCGCTGTGCTCCTCTGCGCTGCACTGTTTCGCTGGGGTAAAATACAGAACAACTGTTTGCTGCTACCCTCTGTGAAAATAATACGGCTCTACTAAGATGAGCAAAAATTAAACAAATCGCAATAGCTGTCTGGTCATTAAACAAGCTGAACAAAGCTCCAAGAAGGACAAAACAAGTTCAGACAATACTTGACATGTCCTGAGGCCTTTAAATGGCAATTGCAGTGCTGTATGTATTGCCATACACGGCTAAACTAAAATAGATTTAGAATAATGAAGAATGGCAGTGGTTATCATCATTGTATTTTTTTTTCCCTTTTCTATTTAATGTGTTCAGAAACTGCATTGGAATTTGCTGCAAAATTTTAGCATTCTTAAACTTGCATCATTTGTTTGCTAGATGAAAAGAGGGAAGTAGTGTCACATTATTGATTTGTATTTGACAAATGGTATCACACCAGACACATCTGGACAAAAAACAAGCATTTCTTTAGGAGCAGTTGGCTGATATTTGGCTATGACTTATAACTGCTGTAGAAATAGATGCTTTTTACATCTTGTTTTTGTGTAAATTTGGGGTTGTATTTATCTCTAGAATACATCTGAACACAAAGTTGACAGTCATTTGAAATGACAGCTACTGTCAGGCAGTTCATCCCAAGAAGAGGACATTCAATTATGAAGTATTGGAACATGATATTTATTTCAATATGAACTGTGGAAGAATATATGCTGGTAAAGGATGTTAGGATACATAGGAGAATTTATCAAAAAAATATAACAGAAAGATCATCTTAACAACAGAATTTGTAATTTACTCAGATGTCATGAGGTGAGAACTCCAAAACAAGCATGCAAGATGTTTTGGCTATCTGCAGAAACACTATATAGCAATTATTAGGTTTCAGAGATTACTAACTGCCATTTTTGAAAATCCTAACTGAGTATCTTAAAGTAATGCTGTGGCATAATTTCAAATAATTTTTTACATATCTAAAGTTTGTGTTGCATGTATACTTCAGCCCCAGTATTTCATTTCAAACAGATGGGTATAGAAAATCATAGAAAATAACTTTACATTAAAATAAATGTGGATATTTTTGATGATCTGGTTGCTATTATTCTGGCTAGGACTGATCTCAAAAAATTGAAGTTATTTTGCTAGCAGAACATAATGTTGTGAATTGCATAGCTCTGCTAACATAGGTCTTTGTTACTTGTCTGAGACCAACCAAGGATTTAGAAGTCTTGTCCAGTCTTTCATCACAGCTCAGTTATCATTTCAAGTCCTGAGCTTATGTGTCATGACTGCTTACAGTCTTTGTGCATTTTAAAGGCAAATAATGAAAGGTGATCTTTTTTGGCAAATTAGGGAGAATCAGTGTTGTGTTCTGAGGTCTATGCAGATATTTACACCGAGGAAATCAGATTTCAAGTTGACTTAAAAGATAAAAATTTAGAAGGTATTTTTTGTTTGAAATGCATAAATAAATTAAACAATGGTGAATAGACCGAGGGTAGACTTGAGATTTCTTTATGAAAAAATACTGGAGATGCGAAATCTCTTCTATTGAAAGACACTTTTGCGATATGACACCAAGATTGTGGCTGGTATTGTGATACAGTCGGGAATTCTGCCATTTCAGGACAGGGATCCTTTTGGCATGCAGTTAAAAAGACTCCCGGTATTCTTCTTTGTTCCTTTGGCAGACACACATTGCTCATGGTAGCAGTGATGTGCTGGCGAAGACACAAAGTGCTGTGTTGATCAGAGAATACATTATGTGCATGCTAACTTGAAGGATGATCACACACTGTTCCTCTCATAAGACAGACCCTCAGGCCACAAAGTCCGTTTCAGCATATTTGGTATTTGTAACTTGTAGTTCTCTGTTAGAAATTGTCACAGTGCCCCGATGGAGCTAAATAGTGAGCATGCTTCTTGGTTTGCAGCTCCTAACATGAGGTTTATACATACTTGAACTTCCCTTGAAATTATACTCGCTCTAAGCATGGGTTTTGATTTTTTTCCCCTTTGGTCACCCTGTGCTTTTTCTTGTGTCTAGGTTTTTAGCTCTTTACATTACTCTTTCGGCTAAACCCTCAGATTTCCCAGAAGCTTGCACTTTCACAGAACACCAGTCTTATTAGTGCTCTAAGCTTACAGTTTATCACATCTGGGGCATAAAACAGGTGAAGTAAACAAACACAGAAGCTTCATAGGAATTACAAATGAATGAACCCTGAAAACAAAACAAAAACCTGTCTTATTTCAGCTAGCCTGAGAAGTGCACAGGCTTGAACAAGGTAATAAAGTCCCTGTATTCAATCCCGATGCTTTTTCCTCATCACTCCAGCCACACAACCAGTTGAAGTCACTGAAGAGTCCAGTATTCCCAGCTCTAGTTTGCCCATCATTCCTCTGTGTTCTCAGCAAATTTGTTTCTTTTTTCCCATTGCCCTGTGCCATCTGCTTCCACTGGTTTTCTCCATTGGTTTTATGCACAAAAAAGGTTTCAGTCACAAAAGGTAGGATATGCCTTCCAGCCCACGTCTCATTCATTTCTGCAAGGCCTCTTACTGCTCTAATGGTAGAGTGTAGTCAGGCAACCAAATTGCAGTGGGCTAAGCAGGGATGTGAATTAAATGTCCATGTGTCCCCTAGCCTAGTGTTGCCTCGGTCAGGAATCACTTTAACCTCCAGCACATAGTGTGTTTCCTTTGAGTTGCTTCTGCTGACCCCATAAATCTTGCTTTCTTATGTCTTGCAGTGCTGTAGTTTCATAGGAATTCCAGAAGCTACTGACACTTAATATGAGCCCTTTTCCTACTAGTGAAAGGGCTGTAGTTTCATAGGAATTCCAGAAGCTACTGACACTTAATATGAGCCCTTTTCCTACTAGTGAGAGCAGTATCCCAGAAAAACCAAGGGCTTAAGTTTTCTCAGGCTAAGTACAACCACAAACATGCAACTCTTCCTTGATAAGAGTTACTTCCTTTAAGTAGCATGTTTATATGTGAAGGGTGTATTCCATCTTTTTCTATGGCTGTGTATTTTTCTAAGAAAGAAAAAGTCTTTGGGATCAGCTCAATATTCTCTCAGATATATAGCTTTGCCCAAGAGCATGTGGAGGTTTGGTCTACAGCAGGTCATGTACCTTTTTCTGTCACACTGCAGACTCATGTGTTCACCTAGGTCCCCAGCCAAGCTCACAGAGGGAACAGAGTTTAGTGTGCAGTCCTGAAAGCCTTCATTTAGGCCACTGGGAACAGAAATGTTCCCACATAGGCTCTTCAGGAGCTACTTTCAGATCATCTGCAACACTTCCTTGAAATACAGCTTTCAATTCTGCTCAGCTCTCTTTTAGCAGGTATCTAGACCATGTGCAAATATTGTTAGTTATTCCATTTGCAGTAACCTTGGAGATTTTAATGATGTTGCTTGTCAAGCCTTGCTCGTGTTAGTATTTAATGTCTTCTGATGTCAGTAGGATTGAAGGGAAGAAGGTTAGTCATAGAGTCTCATGTTCTTTGGTTTTGGGTGTTTTTAGCTTAAGCACAAGAACTGCTAGGACGAGCCACACACTCTCTTAAAATTGAAATTCACAATGAAACTTCTAGGTTTCTTATAGCAATCGTTAATTTCTGTGTTGATATAGAAGTACAGTTTCAAGCGAGATACTTGTTAGCGTAAGCCAAAGGTGCAGGTGTTATTTAATCAAGGTTTTATTTTTCTTGCTGCAGTTGTTTCACTATCACAAGTAATCACTTCATTTTTAATAAATCTGTCATGGGTAAATGCACTGTAGTCTACTCAAATCTGACAATACCTTAATCTAAAGGACATAAGTCTCTGGAATCACATGAATTATAAACAACATGGAAATACTTTCATTTGTGAGTAAAAATGGGCAACAAATTATATGATTAAAACAAATAGTTCAATATATGTTGTACATTTTCTATTTTAAATTATTTATAAGAAAACTCACTACAAGTTCAGAGAAATTGAAATAATTGTCTCCATAGAGACATCATTTACAATTTCATTTGGAGGGCCTAGGTGATGAGAGACCATTAAAACCAGTGCTTTTTTTCCTATAGAATAATATCTGTGATCCTTCAAGCCCATTGTAGGCAATAACCACAATAGAAATTCTTTAGATTGTCCCCTGTATTTTTATGGGATTGACTCTGTTTGGTTTGAGGATTATGGAATGTTAAATGCTGTTAGGAGAGAGTAATCCATGTGGGCTGGTTGTCACCTCTGCCAAAGAAACAGATGGACCCATGACCTTTTCAGGGCAATGTTACATCTCTGTGCTTTTGACTGGCAGTGGTGCTAGGAGCCCTCTTGTGCTTGGAGCTGTCTTTATTCAGTTAATCTTCATTTTTATTACTGAATAGCTGCTTGTTTTTTATTCAAGAAAATGCTCTAAATTACCCCTCCCTTTTTTTAGTCACTCTGTCTCTGACACATTGCCACACATAAAGTAATCTTAGTTCTCCTAGGTGAAGATTTAGTAGCAAGAATCTTGAACTCTGGCCAGATATCATACATAAATGTCTTTGTCCACACAGGTAAACCTTTGAGTGCACATATCTGTTTCCCAAGAAATTTCATTTCTGTGTACACCACTGATCAGTCATATGCTAAGCACAGCCACACAGAAAGAACTCAGTTGTATAGTTCTAACAATTATGCGTTCCATTAATGTACAGATCCATGGTAACCTGTAAAAAAATCAATGCCTACTCACTGAGAAATATGCATTTAAAATGTTTAAACATATTTTCCAGTGCCATTAAACAAAATTTACTTTTCCCTGAATTTATTGTTGGTCTTACTCCTTTATATGTGCATTAGACTGTTTCCTATATTTTTGCCTAAATTGTTGATATGGAGTGACCAAAAGGTAATTTATGCCTCCACTAGTATGTCTGAGAAGTTTATGAGAACAAGAAGATCGTGGTATCTGAGGCTACCCTCAACCATTTCAGTGCTTATAACATAAATTAAAAAAGTGCTGGTGTTCTTTGCAGCAGTTCTATCTCTCCATTTAGAAAAACAAAATGTTTGTAAACAGCTTTACTTTTGGGGAGGGTTTTGCCTTTTTTCTTTTTCTTTTTCTTTTTCTTTTTCTTTTTCTTTTTCTTTTTCTTTTTCTTTTCTTTTCTTTTTCTTTTTCTTTTCTTTTTCTTTTTCCTCTTTTCTTTTTCGTTTTCTTTTTCTTTTTCTTTTCTTTTTCTTTTTCCTGTTTTTCTTTATTTGGCTGAGGGGTTGATTTTTTGAGGGGGTTCTGGGGGGATTTGGTTTGGGGTTTTGGGGGAGCTTTTTGGGTCTTTTTGTTTGTTTTGTTTGATTGGTTTGTTTAGATTCTGCTCTGAATGGATATGAACTTAAAATTGGGTAACATCTGGAAAACATTGATAAGTTGGGTTGGAAGCTTGAATCATTTACAACATCAGCTGGGTGAGAACAGTTAGTTGGACATTTTTTATTGCAAGTGAGCATGTAGAACTGATGGCAATCCCTGGAAAATCTCTTCAGAATCCATATTCACAATTGTGTCATATTTTAGAATTCCCCTGGTGTGATGTGGTGCACAGAATTCAGGTATTGAGCACTCACAGAAGACAAGAGTTCAAGTTTTCCAGGTTATGGCTGAGATTTTTTAATATATGAATGCATGTTAAGATTTTGGGGTTCTTTCATGTTTGAGAGTAGTTCACTGTATTGATATTAACAGATGAGATAATAAACTGAAGAAATCTTAAGGTTGGTATCTCAAGGCTAAAATTTTACTTATTGACCTATTTTTTTAACAGATTAAAAAATCCTTTTGAAATTATCTGAAATAGACTCATAGGTAAATTCAGGTTTGAAGGGTTCTGATGGCCATGTAGTTAAATCCCTTGCTCAGGGTGAAGCTAATTGAGTTGTATATTTTATTTCAGTCTTCTCCTTAGTTCATGGTGAGGTTGTTTTGATCCCTAATAGTTTGTACATATGTCAGGATTAAGCAAATAACTAGACCCATAATCAAATCTAGTATGTATGTTGTCAGTGAATTTTGTTATTTCTGTCAGTCACTGTAACGGACCATGAGTTTTTTCAATTATTCTTTGTCATGCTTCAGGTTGTAGTATTCTAACTATTAGAAAAATGGCCTAAACTGCAATGACAGTGGGCAGAATGGCCAAAATAGTTAATTTGAAATACAGCAAATAAAAAATTCTAGCGATATTTTTCAAAAATAATTATGGCTATCCTTAATGTATAGATTTTCGAAACCATTTGGTATTTAGCAAGGCAGGTTCAGTGATGCCAAGAGGTTGCATTAAAAAAAATAAATTAATAGTTTCTCTACAGTATTTTACATCATTCTCACAAAGAGAGGCATGTTTGTGTGCCTTCCCTTTTGCTTGTGATATGTCACAGCTGTACTGTGCTGTTGGTAGCTTCTGGCACTGAAAGACAAGATAAGCAATCACTATTGAATAGTGTTCTGGAAAGGGGAAAGGGAAGAGGCAGCCAGACAAAAATATTCGAAGTTAAATCGTGTAGGGCAAAGATAAGGCAGTATAAAAAGAGAAATAGATTAATGCTAGCCAAAGGGGTTAAGATAATAAGGATTTTCTAACAACATCATAGGGAAAAAACAAATGCCAAAAAGACCGAAAGGGATGATAATAATCTTATTTAAAATATCTAGTTAAAAAGCTTTTTTTTAGGAATGAGAAATTAAGGATTAAGATTCTAGAACAATTTAAAAGTAAGGAGGAAGCCAAATCTGAATATGCAGGAATACTGTGTTCCAGGGAATGTGTTTTACAGACTATTGAAGTAAATAAATAACAAAGGATAGTAAAATCATCTTTTAATATTTAACAAGAAATTAGTTAACTTCCGTGTTCTAAGAATCCAATTTCTAGATTAGTAAAACCATTAAAAAACCCTGAAAGGATACCACTTGGTAAAAGTAACAAAATGTTATTAATTATAATGGCATTCTGTTTTTATTTAATTCTAATACTATAAACATTACACAGCTTTTGAGGGAGGGGAGTTGTAAAATGCATAAACTAAAGTATTAAATGAGAAGTTATGGATATTACTTATATTTGTATAAAACTTATCATGTTGGTTTAGGTTTTAACACATTTAAAAGTGGATTTGAGTCTATATGAAAACTATAAATTAATATCAATGGTGTACTGAAATACACAAAAAATAATATTTGAACTTATATCTTCTGTAGTGATTTAACAAAGAAAATAATGTAATTGATGAAACTTGGAATTTAGCAATATATTAGGAGGAAGTGCAAATAGTGTTGGGGACTGTGAGAAAAGAAGGCTTTATATCTGTTAGAAACATGAGGAGGACATATGATAATGTAATTCACAATACTGTAAAATACTGTAGTACTCTGTCTTAGAAATAAATTCAAATAAAATGGGAAGGGAAAATCCTGAAAGCACTAATAGTGAATGATACTTGGAGGTAATTACAGAGAGGAAGAGATGTTAAGAGTGATTTGGAACTCATAACAAAAGGTCCCTATGTAAGCAAAGAGTGAAAAGGTCTAGCTAAATTTATTGTTGTTTGTGAACTGGATATATGTTTAAAAGTCTTTAATTTTTGTAGAATCACAGAATAATATAATATAATATAGTTTCATTCAACACTTCTCTATTTTTCCTAATCCTAGGCATTATTGCTACACATTTTTACTCAATAACTAAGTTTACCAATTTATCTCACTAAAAATATAGACATATATCAATAAGTCTGAATATATATCTGAGAGGCTATAATATATATTATCTATATTATACATTCCATTCAAACCTCTATGATCAGGTAGTAAAGAATTACATGATTTCATAAATAAATATCTTAATGAAAGGAAATTTCTCTCCTCTGAACATGAAGTAATTAAAATATTGTAGGCACAGTAGGCTAATTTAATTGCTAAATTTATCTGTTATTTTTCATTATAGAATCATAGAATGGCTTGGGCTGAAAGAAACCTTAATGATCATCTGGTTCCATCCCTCCCACCATGGGCAGGGACACCTTACACTAGACCAGCTTGTTTAGGGCCCCTGAACGCTTCCCAGGATGAGCATCCACAAATTCTCTAGAGAGCCTGTTCCAGTGCCGGAGTACCCTCTAAGGAAATTATTTCCTCCTAACATAAAATCTAAATCTCTCTCCTTCTGGTTCAAAGCCATTCCCCCTTGTCCTGTTATTATCTGCTGGTGTAGAAAGTTGCTCTTCCCTTTAAGTACAGGAAGGCCAGCACAACTCGTGGAGTCTTTGTGGAGCCTTCTCTTACCGAGGCTGAGCAACTTCAGCCTTCTCAGCCTGTTTTAGTCAGAGAGGTTCTCCATTCTTCTGATCATCTTTGTGGCCCTCCTCTGGACTTGCTCCATGTCCATCCTGTGCTGAGAGCCCCAGAGCTGGACATAGCACTGCTGGTGATGTCTCATGAGAGTGGAGTAGAGGGGCAGATTCACCTCTCAACCTGCTGGTCCCTCCTCGTTTGATGCAGCCCAGGATGCAGATATGGCATCTTAATGACAGATAAGGATGAGCCATGAATGATGGAAGGACCAGTGGGCATGAATGACACAAACCTCAGTGTGGGTGGGAAGGGTTAATTACTCATGGGATGGCAAATTGGACCAACCATCACCATTGCCCCAGGGTGAGCCTTTCTGTTCATTGAGTTATGTGAGTATTAAATTGTCATTTATTTCAAAATAGAAAATCAGCTCAAGAACTGTATATTTCAGTGCTTGCAGCAAGACTGAAATGAAGCCTATCTTGTGCATAAATGTTTTTCAGAGTCTCTGTTGTAAGGTGAACACTATCCTAAATACCTCCAGAAAACATTCTGGGCCTGCAAAACAAACCTAGCCTTTCCAGGGATCACTGTTTTCTCATTTAAAAAGCAGCTTACATCAACCTGGAGGGATTCTTAAGGGGTCACACGATACTCAGAAATCCAGGGTATTTTTGCAGGACTTTCTTCTCTGCTATTAAGGTAAAGGCAATCTTTCAGTCAGCCTCCAGCACTTTTTCTTGTTTTTCTTCTCAATTTCTCATTGCAGGATTGATTCCTTGGAGACTAGAGCAGAATATACTCAGGGGAAAGCCTGCAATGATTTCCTATGTCACCCCTAGATTGTCTTAGGGCTAAATACACCAAGCATGTCACACTAAAGCAAAGAATTAATTCACTGAGACCGAGATATTGGTAAAAAGGATTAGACAGATATAGGAATAAAAGAGAACATCCCCAGTTATACAAGAGAGAAGTTTAATTCGTTTCTTACGGCACAGAATAAATTACTTGTTAGATGTTTGGAAAAGACTTGTCTGCTTTGGATTTCTTCAACCATCATAAGACTTGTCTTAGATTTAAAGTGTCTTTAGTAGGTATGTTCTTATATATTCCAAAACTCAGTGCTAAAGAAAACTTAGGATTCTGGCATATGTCAGCTGAGTTGTATTGAAATCTAGAAATCTTGCTTTCTTAGTATATAGAAGTTTCAAATCTCTAACACATTTAATTCCTTGGCAAGACACTTCTTGTAAGAGAATACTAAATGAGGTATACCCTTTTCAGGGTATATCCATATACATCCAACCTGGTATTTCCTAGGCCCCTATGAGCAGATTTATAGTGAGGCAGTATTTGAAGACAGAAGAAATCTTTATTAGAAAAAGCATTACAATAGACTACAAATACGGTCATGTATTTGTTCACAAGCATCTGCCTTAAAAAGTACACTTACTTTTTCCCACCAGGGAATATGAATTGCCCTTTATAAGGACACAACGGCCTCTGAAATGAAAGAGATATAAAAGATGGAAGTACAAGTCCTGGAAACACTTTGATATTTTAAGAGCACAGAGAGCTGCTTTCTGTGGGAAATCTTAACTTTTCTGTTATTCTTGCAGTCATTCAAAAGACCTGCATATTTTTCAGTTCTTTTACACAAGAAATAAACAAACTCTACTAGTTTTCTTTAAAAAAAAAACAACAAAAAACCTGAAATGAAACAGAAAAAACAAAACAAAATTTGAGTCTTTTACACTTTAGTTTGCTGGGGAGACATAAAAATAAACTTTATGCCTGAAGGAATGTGTTAGACTTTGAAAAATGTCAAGAAAATTACTTTTTTTCCTTTTTTCCCAGCATGCTGTGTTCTCTACAGAAGAACCATGTAGAAAGTTCTTAATTTAAGAGAAAATAAATCTTTCTGAAGTATTTGCAACAGAAAAACTGCCAGGTCTCATCTTTTTAGCAGATGTCATTGAAAAACCCTTTCCAAAGTATACTTTATATTGAGTACCTCATTTACATCTGTAACTCACTAGACTAGCAGAGAAATACTTTAATAGCATTTTGAGTATATTCTTGGTTCTCACAAGACAAGTTACATTGCATAGGTTGCTCTTTGTTTATTCTTCAAGAACAAAGAAAATTTGAAAACAAAAATCCATGGGCTTTAATACAGAATATATATGCATATGTATAAAAAGAAAAAAAAATCCAGCATTATATTTGAGAAAAAGGAATAAAGTTGTTCATTTCCAGACTTAGATATCATTAAGTAAGAGGTTTTTTTTCCTGTTTATTATAGTGGTTGTTCATAAGAGGAATTCCACTTTTGCATTGTTGATCTATTCTCGAATAAAATCCTGCCTTGGTTTCTTGAGGTAAAAGTATCAGTTACATTTCTTCAATGATTTATCTGCAGTAAAATCCTGCCTTTCACTTTAGATCCCATCAGATTCATAAAGCCAACAGAGTAACAGACTTTCATACTTTAACAGGCTCAAAGCTTAAGGTCAAATGTTATATATATATTTAGATATCTCAATCTGAAAACATCAGTAGAGTTATTAATTTTTAACATTTATTTCAGCATCTAGAATATAAACCTCCTCTAAAAGGTCTGTTTTTAGTCTATACTACTCTTCATGATACTCAGTTCAAGAGAAGCAGGCTTTGAAACAGAACTGAAATCTGACAATAGGTTTTATACAAGAGAATATAGACGGGCTTCATTGCCTTTTTTTTGAAGAACATATATTAAAAACACAGTAAATAAAATTAATCATCGGATTACACAAAAACTCTAAGCTTACATAATACTAAGTCTGCTAACATATTTTATTTTTGACTATAGTTTTTATTAAATCTAATAATTGTTGTTAAATAAATATCCTATGCCATCATTGCATTGATTCATAAACAATTTGTGGTAAAATTCTCAGATACTTTTTTTTTTTCTGAAAGATTTTGCAATCTCCAGAAGTATTATATAACTCTTTTATGAATAAATCCCAATCCTGATGTAAACTGCTTTTTATTCTTTTTCTTCCCCATGAAGATAATGATAATGGGATTTGATGCAGTAATGTAAAAGAAAAATAATTTAACTTCTTACAGATAATATTTATTAGCACAGATCAGGGAATGCTTTTTAATGAGTAAGTTATACAGGTAAGTTTCACCCTCCCTTCTAAAGGCAAGCCTTTGACCCAATCAGGATTTTATTAAATGCTTAATTTTCTAAATACTGAATTGTTATTTCTGTTATCTTTTAATCTTTGATTTGATCCATTTGCCAATCAATGATTGCTTATGTAACTAACATATAATTTCTTCTGTTCCTTACTTGAAAGAATTTAAAATCTGTTCAAAAAATAAAATCAAATCATTTCATCAAATCATTTAAAACCCATATGTGAGAATGTGTGAATTGCAGTCTATGTGTAGAAGCGTATTTTCATTTCACAATCCAAATCTTCATTTTTGTGTTTGTACAACTTGTCTTTGAAAATCCTGAGACATGAGTTTTCACAGCTGTCATTCCATCTCTCTGACTCTGTCTTTTAAATAACCAGTGGTAGAAGAAAGTCTTCAGGTTACCCTTGAGTCTGGTAGAAGTAAATTGCAATATGCCTTACTTTCTGTGGTATCTCGAACCTTTGGAGTGCCAGTAAAAGCAACACTGCTGTCTCTCATCTTGCTCCTATGAAACTCCCCTAGTCATTCTATACAGAGTGATGCTTGTCTGTCCCTCAAAGCTTCTAGACTTCTGGTAAGTTTGTTTCAGTTTTTTGCTCTTAAAACTATTTCCTTTTATAAACAGAGTTTATGTGAAGGGGAGATACAGTAACTCTCTAGTCCAATAATTGTGAAACTTACTTACAGTAAAAAAAGTAGCAATTTAGGGATGTGAATGTGATCTCCAATATTACCTGGGAGTACTACAGTCAAACATAGCAAGTTCTGTATTCTCTGTCTTTTATGGAAAAACTGTGGATGTTTAAGTCTATCCTGGCCTCATGTACAAGCTGGGAAAAAAAATTAGTTTTACTTTTGAGTTGGTACCTTGTCTATGCCATGCTCTGAATTCAGATTGTTTGCATTATATTAAGTGACATTTCTCAGAAAGTTGAACTAATCAGTTCAAACTGTCAGAGTCAGTCCATGTTCAGTATAAGAGTCTTGTTTGTCCAAGATCTCTTAGATGCTGTTTGTAGACTTAGGAGTAAGGATAGAAAATAAGAAGTGTATTACAATGCTTATATTCTGAATTCCTGTGTTTTTTTGTTGGTTGGTTTCCAAACAGAATATCCAGGCATGTTATGAGGTGAAATATTTTATCCCTCTATCCTACTTAATATTACATTTCATAGGGGTTGGATGAGAGAGATGTTTATGGCCTATCAGAACAAACTGCACTTATTTCCTTTAAATGGTCGTGTTTGCAGTTCAGATGTACCAGCTATTGTTACACATGGGTGAGGGCTCACTGCACTGTAGAGCAATACACTTTATACTTTAGGCTAACTTTGAAGTGTGTCTGAAGTGTTTATGTTTTTGCAAAAGATAGTGTGTCTTCTGTGTCTGAAATTTAGTACTGTGTGTTGTATAACCTGATGTACTTTCACTACCTCAGTGAGTTGGTCTAAACTGAATTGTGCAGAAGAAGTTTGGAGGACCTAGGGAAGTCACTATATTTTTCCTCTTTCCCCCCCAAAAAAATTCTGAACCTGATCTAAAATGTTCCTGAGAGATGTCCATCTAACCCATTTTTTAGACTCTCCCAGGAACTAAGACTTGTCAGCTACCACATACCTGTTTTATGAGCTGTTCTTAATAAAAGTTTTGGCTTGGTTTTGTTTTTTTTAAAGATTTTTCTTATTGATCAGTTCTTCTATTAATCATTGTGAATATAAAGAAAAAATTACTTCCTTTTTCTTGATAAGTTTCTTTTATGTAACTGAAGACTGTAAACACCCTAGATAGAACCTTGAAAAAATGTGTTTAAATAAATCCTTCCAACCATAACTCTTCCATTTTCTAGGCTAATTATCTCCAATCTCTGTGGCATTTCCATGCAGATCACTCTCCACAGCTTTATAATTCCTGTTTTTCTCTTCTGGATTGCCTCCAAATAAACCACTTTCTGCAAGAGCAATTCTCAAAGCAAGATGCAGAGCTTAAACCACCTGCTAGTTCAAACAGATTACTCCTCATGTCTTTCAGATGACACAGATGACAAGTATTGCATTCAGTTGAGAACTACTGCATATTGCTGGGTCTGGTTTAGTAAAAATTCCAAAGACCTCCAGATTTCCTCCTAAGAACTGCTGCCTCATTCCTCCAATGTCTTTGTAGGTCTTAAATAAAGAACACTGTAGTTGCTCTTATTTATCCCAAGAAATTTGTGAATTCTCATTGTTTCCTACCATCTGAGAGTTATTGCATGTAATATTTACATGCAATCCATGTTATGTTATCCATGCAATACATGTTATCCATGTTATTAAAATATTAATAGAACCAGAACCCAGATAGAACACTGCAGCATTCTGCTTAATAAAGCTTTCTGTTCTGGAAGTCATAAGTGATACCATTACTTCTAAGTACATTTTCCATTATGTTTGCCATTTGTTTTATCACGTGTTTTATCACGTTAGTTTTATCTGGACTCTTTTCTTTCTTCTGCTAACTTACAGAATTGTAGAATGGATTTGTTTGGAAGAAACCATTAACTATCATGTAGTTCCAACCCTTGGGCAGGGACACCTTTGAACAGAGCAGTTTGCTCAAAACCCCAACCAGCCTGGCCTTGAGCAGTTGCAGGGATGTGGCATCCACAGCCTTTCTGGGAAACCTGTTCCAGTGTCTCACCACCCTCATAATAAAAAATTTCTTCATTATGTACAATCTGAATCTATTATTTCAACTTAGAATGGTTGTGTTTTGTCTGGTTACTACAAGCCCTGGTGTAAAATCCCTCAGTCTTTCTGATATGCCCCTGCCTCTAAGGATTGAAAGGCCACAGTAAGATCTCCCCAGACCCTTATTTTCTTTAGGCTGAACAACCTCACCTCCCACAGCCTTCCTTCACAGGAGAGGTGTCCCAGCCCTCTGATCATCTTTGTGACCTTCCTCTAAATGTGCTTTAGCAGATCCATGTCTTTTGTGTACTGGGGGCTCCACAGCTGGACACAGTGCTCTAGGTGGGGTATTATGAGAGCAGAGCAGAGGGAGAAATAGCCTCCCTCAGCCTGCTGGCCATGCATGAGTTTATGCACTGTAGGCTATAATTGGTTTCCAAGATTGCAGGTGCCTACTGCTGATTTTTTCATCCAACAGTATCACCAAGTCATCCTGTGCAGGACCTTGCACTTGGCCCTGTTAAATTTCATGAGGTTCACATGGGCCCGCTCCTCAAGCTTGTCAAGATCCCCCAAGATTCCCATTAGTGAATCAATTGCACCCCTGAGATATCCACAAACTTGCTGAGAGTTGCATTAAGAGCCACAGGCTATGTAATTAATAAAGATACCACACCTGGTTCACTTATAGACCATGGGAAGACACCATTTGTTAAGTATCTCCATTTGGACATTGAGCCATGACTGCAAATACCAAATAGTTTTGAATTCCAAGTTGGTTTTTCTTACCTGGAATGAAGGTCACTGTTTGGGTTTTTGTTTTTGGTTTTCCTTTGTTATTGCAGATGTTGAAGACAACTTTGTTAATATGTAGAATCATAGACTGGTTTGGGTTGGAAGGGACCTTAAAGATGATCTAGTTCCAAATCCCTTCCATGGGCAGGGACACCTCCCACTAGAACAGCTTGCTTAGGGCCCTGGGCAACCTGGCCTTGAGCACTTGCAGGGATGGGGCATCCACGAATTCTCTGGGTAATTTTTTCCAGTGCCTCACCACCCTCACAGTAAAGAATTTCCTCATAATAGTTAATCTAAACCTACTCATTTTACAGCCATTGCACCTTGTCCTGTAACCCCCTACATGTTCGCTTGGGGTTTTTTTGGCCATTCCTAATTGTAGTCAAACACTTGGAAAGATGTCTAAATTCCTCATTCTTATTGTTAATGTTATCAAAGAAACAGTATGCAGAGCAGCATTTTTTGTTTTTTTGAGATTAACAGTATGCAATTGAATAATGTAAATAAACTTCAAAAGAGGAGCAATATCCTTATTAGTTATCTGTTTTCATGTAATGGGTATCTATTTGTCATAGTATCCTGTTGATAGGTAATAATTAAGAGGTGATTTATTTATTAACAGTTTTACAGCCCTGAATATACTGCAATTTATGTTTCGCTGAAGCTTTTGAAGTTAATTCCCATTTTCTGTTAAGTAAATTATACCATCATTTAGAAGCTGTTAGTGTATAGGATGTTTGTTGACCCTCTGCACTAGAGTTTTATTGTACCCCAGTTGCACTCCCATGGGAGAAAAATACAGTTGTACTGTCAGCAGAAGCAACCCAATATGATTTCAGGCACATCCACATGAATGGATGGGGGGGGGGAACCTGAGCTCCTCTAGTTATACTCTGAACTCTCTGGATATGAGCCAGCTCTATGATCCAAAATCAGTGTTCCCATATGAGTGAATTTCTGTGCCCTTTTTTAAAGCCTTTTTGCTGGAATGTGCCATTTTTCTGATGCAGCTGAATTACTTCTGGCCCAAAATGGGCTCATGACTGACAATGTGGAGTATGAATGGAGTTCTGTCTGCATCCATCCGTACAAACAAGACCTTAGGTAATGAACCACATACATCAAGTACATAATTGGGAGCAGAGCAAATAATTTCCTGGACTGTAATGAGCACAAAGAAGTTAATTGATTCCTGAACAAAAGTGAAACTTGAGAACAGTGTGATGTTTTTTCCATTTTCACTCAAAAAATACAATTTTGCTTATGTTTATTAGAAAATCTTTTTTTAGCAGGCTACATAGATATTCAGAATATAATCAAACATGATTTTTTTGCTCCACTGATATTCCTGGGCATGGCTATGATGAGGGTTTGACTGTGCTTTTTTATTCAAGTAAGCTGTTCAGGATTGATTTCTCTATACAGATGAGCTAGAGGAGTGGAAGAAGGGGAAAATATTGGTATTTTTAAGTGCTCCTACTTGTGATACCAAATACAAAGCAATTTCTCTAACTTACAGTTTTGATCATCACTGTACCTTGTTCTAGTAAGGATGGTTAACAATGCTGACAACTGAAATACCTATCGATCTCTGTTTGGACATTGAGCCGTGACTGCAAATACCAAATAGTTTTGAACTATAGTTTTGAACAAATAGTTTTGAACTACTGTATTTAGCAACTTGCAGCACTCAGTCATTTGAAGGCACTTTGGTATATGTTTTGCCCTTATCTCCTAGAGTAGAGTACTGTCTTCAACTCTGAGGCCTCTAACATAAGGGCATGGGCCTGTTGGAACAATTCCAGATGAGGACCATGGCAATGATCGGAGGGCCGGAACACCTCTCCTATGAGGAAAGGCTGGGAGAGCTGGGACTGTTCAGCCTGGAGAAGAGAAGCCTTCAGGGAGATCTTAGAGCAGCCTCCCAGCACCTAAAGGGAGCCTACAAAAGAGATGGAGAGGGACTTTTTAGAAGGACTTGTGATGATAGGACAAGGGGTAAGGGCTTTATACTGAAAGGAGGTAGGTGAGATGAGATCTTAGGAAGAAATTCTTTACTGTGAGGGTGGTGAGACACTTCCTAGAAAAGTTGTGGATGCCTCATCCCTGTGAGTGTTCAAGGCCAGGTTGGATGAGCCCTGAGTAACATGGTCTAGGGAAGGATGTCCCTGCCCATGGCAGTGAGTGAAAAACCAGGAAATTGTGTGTCAGTCTAATGGCCAGTCAGTATCATTGGAGGGGACTGGATGGGATGGATGATGAAATGTAACAATATTGAAGATTTGTTTCTTGAGACCAGCTGAGACCAGCTTTTGTTCCTGGTGCCCACCATTCCAGCAAAGACTCTTGAGGTTTTTTATTGCATGTGGGGAGCATAATAATGCTTAGTTTGCTGGCATATTAAATCTGATCTATCTTTGGTATCTATTAGGCAATAAGTAACCACATTATACTTTCAATCTGTATATATCCTCCTTGCCATGGTTAAAGATGTCTGACCAAGACAATCCAAACAGAGATTGTGACACAATCTCAGGAAAAAAAAAAAGCCCTAAAAAATTTAGTCAACAAAATAAAGGGAATATGATGGCTTTCATCTCCTACCATGTATAAATGAGGTAACAAGTACTTTTTTCCTTAGGCTTTATCTATGATTTTTACGTAACATAACTACTTATTAAGGTTGCTGATATCTTCTCTTTTCTTTATTAATTTATTAATTTCTTATTAATTTCTTTATTAATTTCTAATTCTAAAACATAATATTTGTAGCATTATTTGTGGTATTTGTAGACCATTTCATGAATTTATAAAAAAGGACTGAAAAAATCCCTCTTTCAGTAACTGAAAATTTCAGCCTACTTGATGAAAATAATGCAATAGTTAAATTTAGTTTGTACACGAGGTTGAAGGTTTGATGGAAACTGAATTATCAATTTATTAAACAAGAAAAATCCAGAAATAAATTTCAGATTTTAAAAGTTTCATAAATTTCGTTTAGTTTTTTATATTAAATAAAACCACCACCAACAACAAAAGAACTCTGACACTTGTTCAAGAACTCATACACAGAAAAAAAACTATGTAAAAAAATTATAAAATTAGTGGAAGAAGTCAAAACCAGCTTTAGTGGCTTGTGCTTCATCAGGAGAGTCTGTCTCATCAGATGACCTGACAAGCATGTCAGCAGCTCACCAAAAATATCCATGTCACAAGTGGGTGGGGATAAGGTCATTACAAGACAGCAACTGATGGGTAAAATGACATTTAAGTTTAGTGGCACTGCTTTACATGTTAAAAAAATCCATTTTAACCCTAAAATATTGTTTTGGTGCAATTTACCTTATGTGAGTATCTGTTCAATAGTTAGGAAACAAGCATTAACATAACTGCCACCTTTTCCAACCTGGTCTGCAAAATAAAAGAAAGGAGATGACTCTATTTCATTGCTTCTTCCAATCTGGTTTTGTTTTGTCTCTTTACCGGCTAATAACAATCTTAAACATCTTCTCAATACCTAAATCCACATTCTTTTTCTTGTTTATATATTAAGAGACATTTTCAGTAAATTCTTTATATTACTAGAAGTATCAAAAACACTATCATGAAATACACTTAGCTTTGTGTGTAAAAGTGAAGCTTCTCAATGTATTCTGCGGAGCTACTCTTCAATAGCTTGGTGACCAGAGCTGTGTCTTAGTGGAGCTTTTGACCTTTTGTCACTGTCACTTTTGTCACCATCATGGCCCCCTGATTCTTCAGCAGATTATCCCTGCTCCCCACTCCTGAATTTAATTTCTGAGAAACTAGGAGCACTTTAGATGAAGGGCTGCTTAAAAGTTCTTCCATGTTTTCCTGGGATAAATATTAAAATTGGCAAGTTTCTGCTGACTGTACTGTGCAGGATGATCCAGACAGCTGAGTGGTTGCTTAAGGATCTGAATGACAACTGGGAACAGCTTAATGGAGGTTGACATTATTGCTTCCATCTCTTTTTGCCACCTGCACTGCACAGATACTGGAGTGCCTGTCAGTCAGCTGATGAACTGTCACAGCTTCCATCATGGCATTTTATGCTGTGCCACTCCTGTAAACCAGAGGTTCAGGATGTGGCTGCTGAGCAGCACAGAGACCCCATGAAAGTACGAGGTGAAACCTCACCGGTCACTGTGAGCTAAGCTGTCCCTGATTGCCACACAGTCCTCAGTCCTGGGCAGCAGAGAAAACAGTCATTCTGGACTAGAGAAAGGTATTTTGGAGGACAGATGAGTATTTCTGCCTTGCTTGTTCATGAGAGCAATAGAGACTAATGGGGTGACTTTCACAAGAGCCATTTTACCTCTTAAGAACCTTTTAAGACGTGCAAAATGGAAATCAGAAGCTAAACTAAGGCCAGAGTTTAATGTGCATTTAGAAACCTCATTGATAAATCTATAAATTATGAGAAAATAACAAAATGTATGCAGATTTTTGAGAACTGTGAATTATTTTATCTACTACATCTAATAATTTTTATAAATTGCCCTGTACTCAGAGTAAAGCATCTGCAGTTGGGAGGTTTTGGTACAATTTAATTTTCTTTAAAAGCACAAGATTCAATAGAAAAACTGCACTGTCAGTAAATTTTACTTGAAGATCCTTTCAGGAGATGAGACTGTAGAGAAACTAAGCAAAACTAATGGAAGATTTGGGGATGGGTTAGAATGTTAGTTATGTGACCCAATTTGGTAAGGTATCATCATACAAAGAAAATATTCAGGGATCAAATGTATTGTTCTGACTGTTCAATCTGTTCTAAGATTACTTTAGGTGGTGTCAGTAATTTCCATTAATTGAAAAGACAGGCCAGTCTCACACAGTCTGAGCTTTAAACTAAGTATGATTCCTCAGGTTCTGTAAAAATTTGGCAATTTTTTTCTGTATTACTAAAGAAATAAGGCATAGCAGTAATATATCAGATGCTGAACTGCAGTAATTGTTAGTAGACACTGGGTTTTTAATAGTATCCTCTTTAGGCAATAAAATGCAATTGTGTGAAAGACTTTAACCTTTTTTTGTACTGTTGTTTTCTTCTCTTTATCAGCTTTAGACTACCCATAGGCTTTTCCAGGATAATTTTTAATCCTCTATTTTCTCTTGTGGAAAAGCAGTGTAGAAGTTTATAATACTCTGGACTTAATTAGAAATCTGTGTTTAATTGGGGAACTTTTATTCCTATTAACAGTGACAGAGTAGCAGAAGGTGGTATTTTAATATTAGTATTTCTGTAAAGGTTGAGTTGTAGATAGTCTTCTGAATTTTTGTAGAAGTGTAAATGGATGTATAAAAAGACTTGAATCCATGCCAGAAATTGAGTGGCTTTTGTGATATTCCTGGCAATTCTTCTTAGTGTGTGGCTGCTAGGTTTGAAAAAGCTAAAGAGGAACAGGCATTAGTTGGGTGATTTATATACTTTTAGATTTTATCACAGCAACAGAAGCTTCTATCAAAGAAGTAAATACACAGAAGAAGCATGAGAGCAGGAAAAAAAAAAGCAAACCAGAAATGGTAAGTTAGCATCAAGAGCTTACTGGCAATGCCTCCATTAACTGAGGTTACTATTTCCTTGTAAGAGACATTGTTTATAATCAGATTTACATCTTTTCACTGAGAGAAATCCCAACTAAAATGCTTTCATAACTAACATCCAAAATTCCAAGGGGAGTGAAATGCTTTCATTACCTTTGATGGCAGTTGCACATTCTCCTGTCTCTCCAAAAGCATTGGCTAATTTATCATTTACTTGCTTTCCCTCTGAATTCTGCTTTCTGATTAAGTACAGTGGTTTATTTAGGAATGAGATTGAGCACATTCTTAGAAAACTGAGAAAATCAATTTGTGTTAAGAGTGATCTACAAGGTAATTACTGTGCCTAGAGCAAATCAGGATATACAGTAAATTTAATCTGAAAGTATATTGTGTACCTATGCCATTATTAAATAAAAAAAAAGATTCTTGGTATTATGATATTAGTAATCACTATTGAAGTCTCTAATCCTAATTATCTGCTATCTTTACCATAAGTAACCTTTTAAAAGAGATGAATTTTTAGAGCGTTTCCTAAGAGCTGAGAGGAGAGGTATCTCTCTATACACAGGAGCAAACAAAAGATGGTTCCATTAAGGTAGCCAATGGGTCCACTTAAACGTGATTGCCATCTTGGCATTGTGGAGGTTGACTGTGTTGATGTGACTGCTGCCTGGACTGTAAAATAAAATCAAACACTAAAAATATATTCTCCTTTAACTGTTACTGAACTTACATTTCTTGTCTTTATGTGCTAGGTAAGAACTGTAAGATTTTAACTTTCCTGTTGTGAGGTGAGTGGCAAAGACCAATGTAAGGCCAATATATGAAAAAATAGGTACATAGAGAAGGAAGGGTAAAGAAGAATGAGTGAGCAGTGGGCTGTGCAATGCTTTGAGATCATCAGCCTATTTGCTGGAGATCAGAAATAGATAAGGGATGAACTGTATGTAACCTTATGTGAGGTTGGGGAGTCTCCTGGCTATCTCCAGGAGACTCCCCACATGTATTACTCAGTGAGCATGGGAAGCTTACAGATAATGTAACACAGACTGAAGGTGCATTATCAAAAATGAAAGTTTCTTCTTGTCTCCAGCTTACCTTGTAAATCTCAGGTCATCAATTATTGAACCACTGAATGAAAAAAAAGATAAGACTCATTTATTGTCAAACTTGTCAGTATAGAACTAGAAAGATGAATTAAGAGCTACGTCTAGGCAGGAGAGAGAAAGACTGCCTATACCAATTATTGTCATTTAGTGGCAAGGGCTCCCTGTGTGTCCAGCATGAGAAAATCACAGTATCCTAATAGACACCACTTAGGATATTTTAACTTCTGGAATGCTGTTACTGTAAATTTCCTTTGCATATATGGCTACAGCAACTAATTGTTTATGAACTGCAAACCCTGTGAGTGTAGGAACTTTGTCCTTCTGCCAGAGCTCAGGGGAAGATAAAGCAACACTGTGAGGTGGGTTAGAAAAAGGTTTAGTGAAAGGTCAGTGGGAAAGTTTTGAAATAATTGCTGTTGAATGAGGAAAGACACAATGCTGATGTAAGAGTGATGATGAATCTGTGCTATAGAGTTTTTTTTAATTTACCAAGGAGAAAATGGGGAATTAACAGCTTTGGGAAGCAAACATTCAATACTTACTTGGAATTTAAGAGTGTGTCTTCTAGTTCAAAGCGTAGACATATCCTCTGTAATACGAGATTTGGTTACAAATCTCTGTCTACCAGCTTGAGGAATGGTTTGTGATTGGAGGCTTGAACTCTGCTAGTCCAGGTATTAGCTATATAATACATTTTTCTTAGCAATTCAAATGAAGCCATTATGTCAAATGTGTAGTTCCATTTTGGGCAGAGGTGATTAAATAACTTGTCTTAGGAAGAGAGAACCAAACTAGTTGTAAGTAGTTGGACAGTTAGTAGACACAAAAATATGCACTTTGGGAGGAGTCATTTGAAGACTTGAAAAGTGGGCTCAGGGGGCATGTTATTGCTCTCTACAACTATCTGGAAGGAGGTTGTAGCAAGAAGGAAGTCAGTCTCTTCTCTCACATTACAAGCGATAGGATGAGAGGAAATGGTTTCAAGTTGAACCAGAGAAGGTGTAAATTAGATACTAGAAAAAAATTATTAATGGAAATGCTTGTAAAGCACTGGAACAGGATACACAGGGGAGTGGTTCAGTCACATCCATGAAGGCATTTAGAAGACACGTAGGTGTTGCATTTAGGGACATCGTTTCATGATGGACTTTGCAGTGCTGGCTTAATGGTTAAACTCAATGATCTTAGAGGTCTTTTCTAACTCAAATGATGCTGTGATTGTATGCTGCTATGATTCTATGGAATTCTGGTTTAGTTTGCTGCATTCTAATTCTGATCTCTATCTGTTCGTAACAGAAAAAATCCCCACCAAACCTGAAGCTTATAGTAAGAGTTACCACAAAAAAAAAAAAAAAAAAAAAAAAGTTTCGAGTTTCATAGTTATGAAAAAAAGTGAGATATACTAACTGCTGGGTGAAGGAGAACAGGAAGATGTAAATATTGTGATCTTCTCACATTTTGATTCTAAGTGTTGGACTAAAGGGATACTTACACGTCACAAACTTTCTCCTACGCTCTGATACTTTATTCCAAGGAAACACCAAGCTGTTAGACATGCAGTGACCTGTTTATGGTCAGATCATCTGGCATTACTTTCAAAGTCATAATCATGCTTTTGCTGCTTTTCCCTTGATCCCTTCAGATTCTTAGAACAGTTTTACTAAGGCAGAGCATGCCACTGTCCCTTCACAAAGGTAAGGAGACACAAAGATCTTACCTGCCACATTATTATCATCCTCTCTTTGTCAGTGCTCCAGAGGTGAAGAGTGTGATGTGTTTTAAGCAGCTGAATGTGTCAAATGCATGCAAGCTCCCAACTTGTACAGCACCATGTTCCTCTTTTGGGTCCTTTGCAGAGTCTCACCCCTTCCTATGAAACGATGATTTCACACTCCTGATGTGACAGACTGTGATGGTGTGAGGCTGCAGAAAGGGTGTTTTTTCCTTCTGTATTTGTTCCTGTCAAATTCTTTAAGTAGCTGAGAGTTAAATAGAGTATCAAACATTAGGAGATGTCACAGTGCCATGATAGTCTCCAGACAGCAGGGAAGATGTGGAATACAAGGCAGCATGCTTGTAATTCACAAGAGGAAGTTACGTTTCCTCTTTTGATTGCCATCTTCAGGAAAAAAAAAAAAGATAAGGGCTCTCTCTGGTTGACAGTTGCTGCTTGCTGACAGGCAGGGACAGAAACCTTCTCCTTCTGGAATAGAAAACACTTTTGTAGGCTCAAACACAGTTTGCATTCATTGGGGTACTCTAAAATTCACAATATTCCCATTAGATGTACTCTTGTCCTTGTATTTAGTGTTTCAGTAACAAATACATGTGAAATGGTTACACCTGAATTTATTTGTGTAATAAAATTAGGTAAGTTTTTGTAGGGGAACGCAGTATGGATGAATGGAGGTAATGTAGAATGTAATCTTATCCCCCAACGAGTTGCAGCTGGCCCCTATTACTAAAGATTAGGAGCAGGCCTGATCTTAACAGGCCATACCTGTAGCCAGTAAGTGGCATAAGAGAATGGATTGGTGGGAACTGGAGTTAGAAGAGCCAGAGGAGTCAGATGGCTGCTGCAAGGACCAGGAACAGTCAGTGCTTAGAGGAGCTGCCTACAAGAAACATCGAGGAGGTCCTTGCACCATAATGATAATAGAACTTTTAGATATATAAGACAACATTGCACTATAATGATAATAGAACTCATGATATATAAGACAGCATTGATAACTAAGACAACAAGTTTTTTTTAAACTGATTAGCTTCTAGGCAAGGGTATGATTAGGTGGTACTTCAAACCCATTTCAGTTTTCACATCACATCTGATATTTAATCATCAAATTTATACTGTACTCTCATTTTTTTTCTTCATCCAAAAGCTTCCATTATCTTCACCAGTTTAGGAATTACAAAGCCTCTTCCTCTAAGGAACATATTGTTGTGTTGCACTTTTTAATAAACCCTGCTTACAAGAGGTTGGGGTTTTTTTTTAAGGATAATTTTTTACATTTGCAAACCAATGTAAAGGACCTCCTCAACTAATAATTAAAATTCTTATTTTGTTATGAAATGATTAAGAATGTGTGCTCTCTAGGGGTATTCTAATTTTGTGTGTGACAGATTTTCATGTTGATGTTTAAATTTCTTTTGATGGCATTCATTTCTTCTTATCATTTTGTGTCTGTTTACTTTCCTAGTTTCTAATAATTTCCATCTATATTTTTTTCAGTGTGGCCTACATATGTTTTTTTTTCTTGCTTTAATCTTTCTACTTTTTGATGAGTTGCAACATCTAACATTACATAAAGTTATATTACTAACATGATAAAAGCTTATGTGATGAAAGAATATCAGAGATTAATCCTTGATCTTCATGATTAAAAATAACTGCACTTATATGGATGATGAGATCTTAAACACTTGCCAATTATATACTGAGATAAATAATATCCTGTAAAACCTTTTTTCTTCTATTCATCTTAATAAAAGTTTTTTGACCTCTGAATTCTAATACTGTATGTCTCATGAAAAGTAGATGAGCATATTAAATCTACAATAATAAATAGAATTTTTTATACAGTTCATATTAATGGTGTCTTAGGATATGAAATAGATCCTGTGAATATCAAAAAATACAGTTTTGCAGAAGGCAATATCAAAATAATATATTAATAACAGTCCCTTAACAAAGAACAGTGGACCTAACCCCTTGATAACTGGTAAATTATTTAAAAAAGTTAAGTTACTAATGAAGTTTATACTCATATAGTGCCTAGTGACACTGTTGATCCTATGCAAGGATCACTAATGTCAAATTTGCCATTTCCTCATTCTTATTCAAGCTGCTAATACTTCTGTTTTACTTCATGTATTTGAATGTTTGTGTAATTCATTTGTATTTTAACCATAAATATAAGTATGAGAGCATACTGGGTTTCTTTTCACTTAGTAATTTATAAATAGCATTTTAGTTATCTATGGACTTTTAACTAATTTTAAAAACCTTTTTAACATCAGTTTTTAATTTGAAAGAAAAATCCTACTGTTCTCTTTAATATGTGACTAGATGGAGATGGATTAAAGGTACTCATACTAACTACACTTCTAATTAACTAGGTTCACATGTCCCTCAGTGGCACTGAGGCACCTCAGTGAGAACTATGCTTTTGAGGTTGCTCTTATGAGCTATTGAAAGTTCTTCCCAGCTGTAGAAACATTATTTTCTTTTGGAAGGACTCCCATAAATCATCATGAGCTAAATTTACAGTGCTGCTATATTGTGACACAAGAAGACATTTTGCATGGTAGAGTGTAACTTCCCTTGAAAGGGGGGGCATGTACCAGTGATCTCTAGCATGGCAGGCCAGTGGCTATCAGTGCAAGGGCATGGCAGGCTATTGTTCCACATTTCTTTATCTTTCCTGATTTGTATTTTGCTCTTGAGTAGAGAACTTGGCAGCAATCCGTATACTCCCTTGTGTTCTGGCTAGGACTGCTGCAATTCTGCAATGCATTTGCAGAGGCCTTAGAAAAAGAGGAAACTCCTTTATTCCCTTCCTACTTGAGGTTGCTTGAGTGTTGGCTGGGTTCCAGATACACAAAATTAGTCGTGGTTATTGTTTAACTAATGAAGTTGACCAGACACCACGTAACACTTCCTGTGTATTTGTGGTTTGGTATAATGCTTGAAGACATCTTTACTGCAGTACAACATAAATGCTACGTAATTTTACTCAGATTCAAAGTACATATTTTCTTTAGCTGAATGACCATTTAAGATGAGGGCAAAGTTGCATTGGGACTATTAGACCTGAAAAAAGTATTATCTGACTCCAGCCCAAAAGCACTACCCCGCTGCACAATAGAAAACAGGCAGGGTAGGACACCTGCCACTTCCACACTACTGGAAAGCCTGGTTTTATGAACCAGAACTTGCTGCAGAGTTTTTAGAACTGCATTCTGTGTGTTTTGGTTTATAAGGAAATAGAACTTAGAAATACAGGAAATCTGGCCGGATTAGGAAATTGGTCCTAAAAGGAATTTCTTCAGTGGCTCCTGTGCTCAAATCCATGGGTTTTCCAGTACATTTCTGCTTTGTTGAGTGTAGGTGCATTTGGGGTATTAAAAACAATTAAATGCAATGAACTGTTCATGATAGAGTCTATTAACTTTCCAAATAAAGATATATCCACTGAATGTAGAGCAAAACTAATTTTTTCTTAGTGTGTCTGATTAGTTCTGTCTCTGATTTGCTCTGCTTTTGACTTTTGCTTTATGCTCCATGAAGGAGACAATCTGGCTGCTTTAATAGCTTTTACTTTCTTTTAAAATTGTTTAATTTCAAGTGTAGCAGAGAGTATCAAAATATTTTAATTGACTCTATTTCAGCACTGTCCAAATATATTGTTCAGTGATTAAAAATAAAAGAAGAATTATTTTTCTGACCTTTTGAGAAGTGAAAATTAATGTTGTTGATCCTGGAAAAATGTGATAGCATTATGGCATGTTGCCTCTTGCTCTAAATATGCTCAAGCCTTCTGCTGTGCTTCAGGTTTGATGGGAGGTTGTAGACATCTGTGTGCATTTTGTCAGATAAGCAGCTTTGATGGGTGTGTATAATTGCATAGAAGTGGCTACAGAGCTAATGACCAAGGAAGCCATATGTAACTCAGAGACTTCTGGCAACTCTGGCACTTCTCACATTCTATATGTTCTAAGTATGATACTTACAAAAATAGGATTGGTTAAAAAAAACCCACAAAATATTGCTTGCTTCTGTTGTTACTCTGTAATGTTTCAGATGCCTTAGTTTTCAAACATGCAACTGCAGACATCTCAGATGGACACATAAAAACCATTGTCAAGTTGTGTAATGTTTATAACACTGTATTTCACAGACTAAAAGTTGAATTGATGACCATTTTTAATACTGTAAGTAACTATTGTATAACTAATGCTGAAGCTGGGATATTCCATGATCATAAAATTTCAAACCTTTCATTTTATAAGCAATAAATGTTGTCCATTTTTTACATTTTAGTTTAAGTGTGGTGGTATTTTTCAGTTTATTTTGGTTGTGCATTTGAGTGTTAGTATTTCAGGCTGGGGGAAAAAAAAAAAGAAGTAAATCTGTGCTACTGTTTTTCCTAAAATAGTGTGTTTGTAGGATCTGCCCAGATGATTAGAATATCAGGCATTAGCCCTACAAATAGACTTCAGATAAGATTGACAAGGATAAAAAAAAGTTCCACAGAAATACCACGTACGTTATATGATGTGTGTATAGATTTTGTAATTTTCCTGTGGCAGAAATAGGATTCCAGCTATAACATCTAACAGGTACTTTGTCTATCCTATTAGAGGACCCCATACCGCAGTATGACATGGCAATCCCATAAGTACTTGGAATAAAGGGTGTTACAGCTCAGGAACAACAAATCACTCATTTAAAACTGTAGGTAGCACAGACAATTATATCTAACTCTAGGGGCTCTTCCCAAGTTGGTTTTTTTATTTGATTCTTTGGATTTTTTTGTAAAAGACATATCCAAATTACATATTCATTATATCTTAGCTTTTCACTGTGGGTACCTGTAGAGTAAGTGGTAAAAGTCTCCCACAGCATGTTCATTTTTAATGAGAACAAAGCACTTACACAGTGTATCACAATCAGATCACTTGTCATTCTCTAACAGGACAACTACCAGCTGAGCTGTTCTCACAGAGTGCCTCTTTCCTTTGGGCTGAGTTAAGCTGTACAAATCACTCATCAGGTCTTGGTTATGGCCTGTATACAAATTGTGATCTAGAAAACAGCCATATCATCAAGTTGGTGTTCATCTTCCCCACTATTTAAGGTTGTCTGAATAGAAATTAGGGTTCTTGTATCAGTTTTCAGGCAATAATTACTTTGGCTGCTCTTTCATATATGGATTGTGATTGAGTGCTTATTATGACTGCAACAAGGTCCTACTTTTAATGCATGATCACAACTAGCCTTTCACTCATCTAAATTGATACAGTTCTCTTGCTATAGTAGAAGAAAATTATATAAGATGAAAAAAATCAAAATTTAAGGAGTTTTGTAAGATTGTGGAGTCACAAAAGGATGAGACACAGCTGCATAGCACTGTAGCTCCTAACTTGTAACCTGCTGGTATCTAAATCTCTGCTACTGTGGTTCCTGTAGAATGGATCAGAGTTTGGTGTCTCAGAAAAGGGTTTAGAAAAAGCATCATGCTGAGCAGGGAGACTGAGTTAGCCAGTAGGAAATGCTGAACACAGAAATACATCTTAAATTAGATATCTCTTTGAGATTTAAGCACCTTACTCAGCACCACTGGGAAGCATTACCATGCTCTGGGGATTTTAGTCCTGAGTTGTTTCCTGACCTAAGTGTTTCTTCAATATATTAAGTACACAAATACATAAATAAATGGTCTTAATACTTTCTGGGAGCTCACCTCATGACTTCCCATTTTTCTACAAGTGCAATGTTTAGCTTGTTCCAGTGTCAAATTAAAAAACATGCTCCTATATTTGAGGAGAATGGCCTAATGATCAGGTATAGATGTGTCTGGAGTGGGGCTGAATTGTTTGTTCAGTCCCCCTTCTGATGAAGCTATTGCATTTTACATAAGGAATTAAAGATCTGTTGGTTCAAGAAAAAACTTCAGTAGTGTTACAGAAGATTTGCAATCTGAGAAGACCTTTCAGTCACCTGAATGAACCAGAATTTCATTACTTTAGGTTTAAATATCTATGATGAAATTACTGTATTGTATAAGTAGTAGTGTAAATGCCAGTATTTTTCAATATCTGCTTTTACTCTTTATATAATCTGTAAATTACCTAGAGAAGAAAAAGTGTCCTATAATGTTTCTAAACCCATTTTATATTCCATTTTCTCTATTTTAATCAGTGCAATACAAATCTTTTTACTATACACTTTGGACAAAAACCCCCTCATCTCTTGCATCCCAAGTGTGTAGAATTGTTCTGAACATCCTATTTTTTAATGTATTGTGCATCAGCAGTAGGTAATTAAAACTTCTTCAGTCATTTTCTTAGCACCACTTTGATTTACTCACAGAAAGATGTTTACAAAATTACCAGAGGAAAGCTCTTTTCTGCTGAAGGCAATAGAATGGGAGTTAATAGATCTGTCACAGAAATCCTATGTAAAGACATTATTCAGTACTCTTTTCCCTTTTTCATCCTGACCGCTAAATTGGATGCTTGCTGAAAATCTGCAACAATAAATGCTTAGACAATTAAGGAACTGCTATCTTCTCAGGAGGGCACAATGTCTAGGTAACTTATGCAAACACATGTAGGAAAGAAAGAAAAATACCTTCCTTATATGAAAGACTCTTTCTTATATGCCTTCTAATACAGATTCCATTATGGATGTCCTTTTTCCAGAGTTTAGAAATACAGAAATTTGGAACATTACCACTGTGGAGATTATTCTGGAAGAAGAGTTCAGCCTTGATTTGCCTCAGTAATAAACCTTGATAGCAAACAGCGTAGTATTTTTGACATGAGAGCTGTGCTGCATCATTCTGCCACCTGGCTGGTGGTCATGGCTGTGCCAAGGTCGTTGATGTTTTGTGTTTTGGTTGACCTGGTATTTTCCTACTGCTTCTTTAAAGGAGAAGTTAGAGCTGTTACCTTGCTATGGCAATTTTATCTGGAGGACCCATGATTTTCTCATTATAGTTGAAGACATCATATAAGCAAGCATAACACCAAAATGAAGTTGTCACCTTGTTTAACTTTAATTTCCTTTTTAATGTTGGTAAAAATATAGTTCTAAAGATACAGGTTTTATGACAAATATAATTTAAAATGGAAGATATTTTCAGCCATTTAGGAGTGAGTAGACCAAACAAAATTATTACCACTTTCTGTGTCATTACTTTCTCACTTATCAAATGGGGCATAATACACTAATGCAGGAATCTTAAGGATCCTTACCCAGGCAAAATTCCATTAAATTTAGTGGAAGTGCTTCTGTGTAGGAAGTGAGTGAATCTTTTAGGAGATGACCTTAAAGCCAAAACCGTGTGATGGACAGTTCTGATGGACAATCACTACTCATAGAAGAAAATTACAACTAGTGTTTTCAAAAATATCATTTTGCAAAACCTTTTTTGTTTCTTTTTGAGGACATATGATTTTCAGCAATTATCTGTACTGTTTAATTTTAAGGCTTTTTTTCTTTTAAACATGGTATCTATTATATCCACGTAGAATGTGATTTTTAAAGAGAAAATATTCTTGCTGTTACTCAATGTGTTACTCATGCAATAGCATATTTTTGTTTGTCTGGTTTACTCCTCCCACGATATTTGAGCAATGTAATAGCTACAATCTTGGGATATTAGAAAGACAATCCTTGAGCTAGGTAGACCTAATCTCAGTAAGGGAAATTAAAGAAATGCTGGAGGAAAATATGGCAATTGGTAACTTTGTACACATTTTCCCAGTACAATTTGGTTAAGCATATTTTAAGCAGATTGTGCATAATTTAAATTAATGCAAAAAACTGTTAGATACAATGATTAATTACTTCCATATACCACTAATTTTTAATGTGTTTGTATAATTTAAGATCTAAGTATTAAAATTAAGTATCAGTTTTTCATCAGTTTTATAGTTTAAGAAGCAGCCATTGACTGCAACTAATTATAATTCTATTATTAAGAATTTAGCTACAAATTATAATGAATTTTGGAAAAGCATTATATCTTTGTAAAAATATAATGTTGCTTATAAAATGTGTTTTAGCCTGTATTAGAGTAACAATCAAAATTCAGTCAGCAAACAAGGTAATGTTTATAGTCCTCTCAAAGTAAGAAGTGTTTTCTGTTGTCTTTTAGTATAGAGAGTGTTTTTCCTTTGAAGAGTAATCCTATTTCTTTAGTTTCATGAAACATCCCTGGATCAGTGTTCTGATAAAACAGCTGTCCTACAACAAGAAAATAATTTCTTTCAAATAGCTTCTTTCCTTTGTGTCCTTGTCAATGTGTAGTCTTGGGAAAAAAATGTCTACTGGGGTCACTGTTTCAAAGTATGGAAGATTCCTTTCAAAAGAAGTAATACAACTCTTCAATTACATTTTTCTATGAGTAGAATAAACTTCATTATGAAAGTGGTAGTCAGGTCAAACCTCTGCTGTCATCCTGTCAGTCATTAGGATATATTGTGCTTCCAAAAACAGCTACACTAAACCAGCTACTGAATCTTTATATAAGAGCAGACGATGGCAAATCAATGAAAATAATAAAATTAATTTTATTCAACCAAATTAACAGAAAGAAGACAATAGATTATATTATAATATAGATAATATAGATAATATAGACAATAGATTAGATTATATTAACTTGTTTGGTATATGACTTCCATTTATTTTTGTTTGTCTGATTCATAAACTAGCTGAGGATTGATTCTATGTCATTAACATCTCATGTTCATTTGTTTTGGTTTATAGCAACTTCATAAATAGAGAGTGTTTGTAAAAGATGTGCTTAAAAATTACTTCTTTTAATTAGCATCTGATGGCTTGCACCCTGTTCAGTTTTTCATGGTATTCCCAGCTCAGGATTTAATTTGTAGAACAGATGGAAGTAGTGACAAAAGTAACATTTGGAACATATTTCAATTTAATTTTGCTCGTCCCAGAAGTAAATTTTATTCATATATATTTGTAAATTGGATTGCTCCCCCATTGCTTACCAAGAAAAGTCAGATGTTACTTTTATTTAAGCTGCCCATTCTTGAGAGAAATGCAATACTGATAATTCAGTTAGGTTGTTTTTTCAGAAACCACAGTATAGCTTCTATGGGCTGCATTGGGGCCATAACTTAGAGGAAATGAGTATCCAATGAGATCCCTACTTACATCTGCCTTTACTGAAACTCCAGCAGCAATAAATCCTAGACCTCGTATTAAGCTTTCTGTTTGATGTTTAGCTGTTCACTGGATTTAAAAACCTCTCATGTCTGTCCTTCCTCTTCTGGTGCAGACAGGGGACTCTGAGGTAGCACCAGGTTAAGAATGTTCCTGAGAAATGTTAACCAGGTTTCTGTGGCATCCTGCCTCCTGCCAGCGCTATGGCAAGAGCAACCTTCATGCATGGTTTGTGGAGCTATGGCTCACTGGTTACAGAATGACCATTCCTGCCGTGAGGACTGGGAGGAGAGAGCAGCTGTTGCAAATCAGGCCTCCTGCATAGCATTAAAACCCCAGCTGGAAGTTGCACTTGAGTTATTTTTTTGGAAAAAAAAGAGGGCAAATGTTATTCTTGGTCTCAGTCACAATAAGCAGGTTGAAATTTGTGATGTATCTCCTTTTTTTTTTTTTAACAGAGTTTTTACTTCTAACTACCTACTGAAATGGCATAAAACAAACACACACCCAAAAAAAGGGATAGAAATTCTCCTTACCTTCTTACAACTCTTAGTTCCTGTTTCCAGATATTCTCTAGATGAAGGCAAAGGTTGAATTATTTACCTTAAACAGAGGAGCTGCAATCAGATTATCAATATTAATTTCTGCTTTTGTAGTTGAAGTGATCCGTGTAGTGATGTTTTTCCTTTTGTCACTGTCACTTATAGGATGGAAGCAATAAACAGGTGTGGCCAGCTTGTAAGTGAGAGCTGGCTTTTCAGCCCTGGTGGGAGCAGGGTGGCAAAATATTCCAAGTTATTCCTGGGGATGCAGGGAGGGAGGAAGAGAGAAGCAACACTGAGTTCAAATATAATGAAAATTCATAAAATCCTAGAATCACAGAATGGTTAGGGTTGGAAGTGACCTTAAAGATTATCTAGTTCCAAGATCCCTGCTATGGGCAGGGAAACCTCTCACTAAATTGACTTGCTCAAAGCCCCATCCAGCCTGGCCTTGAAAACTTCCAAAGATGGAGCAATCACAAATTATCTGGGAAACCTGTTCCAAAGTCTCACCACCCTCCAAGTAAGCAATTTCTTCCTAATATCTAATCCAAACCTGCCCTCTTCAGTTTAGAACCCTTGCCCCTTTTCCTGTCACTATCTGCCCATATAAAAAGTTTCTCTCTCTTTTCTTTATAAGCCCTCTTAAGGTACAGGAAAGCCATAATAAGGTCTCCCCAAAGCTTTCTCTACTCCAAGTTGAATAACCTCAGCTTTCTCAGCCTGTCTTTGCTCTACTCTTTGAATATTCTTCGTGACCCTCCTTTGGACCTGCTCCAACAGATCCACATCTTTCTTGTGCTGAGGACCTGGATGCAGCACTCCAGGTGGGGTCAGGACACTCTGAGATATCATAATAAAAAAGGAGGTGCTGTGCTAAGTTTTGGTCTGTGCATGCCTCTGCTGTCCCCCACTGATTGATCTGCAAGTGGTTTTAGGAGTAGCCAGGATAACAGCATGCCAAGTCCCTGACAGCTGGTGGCTGGTTTCTCTAGTCTGAAACATCTCAGAGCCATGTGGCGTATTTCTGCAAGAAAAACAAAACAGAACAAAATCCCTAGCAGCAGAATACTGCTTGCATTTGCATTTCTCTATCTGAAGCACCGTTTTGACCACTGCTGATGTCACTGCAGCTACAGTCGCAGTTTCCATGGCAGTTAATATTACAGGTAATATTGTTAAAAATCTCATACAAAGGGAGAGACTTGAGCAAGGCTGTAATACATCTGCAGAATTCCCACTCAGTACATTTGATGGTTTTGCCTGTTTGTTTTTGCCTGTCTTCCTCAGAAAAAAGAGGTGATTTGGTGCTTTGGGTTCTACATAGCTACATCTTTCAGAACTAGTTTATGCTAAGACAAAAAAAAAAAAATTGAAAAATGGTCATCAAATAATTAATTCTTTATAAGCTCAAAATCTTTTCTTGGGCATCACATATATGTTGAGACAAGAATTTATTGTTAGCCTCACTGGAAAGAGAACATTCACATTGAAATACCCCAAACAGGGATTTTTTTTCAATTATTATCAAGTGGGTTCAGAACCCAAGTAACACAGTACAATTCTACTAGGAATAATACTCTCAAAATTATTAGTTAATACAAGTTAGACTTGTGAATATCTACCCTTTCTCTGAGCTGCTGTGATGGTCCTTCTGGGCAACAAGGTCAGGAACACCAGTGCTGCTGGAGGGAGAGGCTGGGTGCCTTAGGGAGCTAGATCTTTCCCAGGAGGAGCTCTGAAGACACTCACATTCCAGCCCTGCATCCACCTGTGGCTCTTCTTATGTTTCCCTGTCAGAGCCTGCAGACACAAAGGTCTGTTGCTTGTCAGGCAGTCAGTATATCACTATAATTATGTATGGTAGTGTGGTAGAATTGACAGCTTTTGCTCAGGTGAGGGATACTGCTGGACAGCTGTAAATCAAAACCATGGGATATTGGCAGCAAAGTAGAGAAATGAGTACAACAACCCTTTGCAGTTTTGACATTTGACATTTTTGCCAGATTTACCCCATTCTGATTCTGTTACTCTGGACAATTTAAGCTTGTATTTGTAGGTTGTGGATCTATCTGATCAATGGATCAGATTTGCCTTTGCTTGCTAAGAAAATAAATGGTATTCACATCATGTGCTCTTTAACTTTAGGTATTCTGAATTGCTGTACTACAGGCACTTCTTTTGTGCTATGTGACAGTGCAGGGAATTCAAATTCCTAATTTCTCTTAGTACAGCTGCAGTGAGCAGGCCAAATGCGCCTTTCTGTCCTCTTAGGAGTTATTCATGCAGTTTGATAGGTTTTTGAGGTAATGTTGCTAAAACCTTATCAGTTTTTTCAAAGAAGTTCTCCAGAATTCATTTCTTACATGATAATTCTTTACAATTTTAAATCCTGATATTGCAGTCCAAAACAGTGTTATGGGCCTATGCATAGTTCAGTGACTTTAGAATGAATTGGAAAGTGTACAGATAAATAAAAGTTCATCTTCATAGATGCAGTTAACAAATTGGAATTAAATTACTTAATTACTGGTTACTTTTATTTCTTTATGAACCTGTAACTCAGAAATGGAATTAGCAGCCTGGGACAGAATATGGGTGCTTAGAATGTTTCAGTAGTTTGGAGTCTACCACAATGAAAGTAACTTACTAGTGTGACACATGAACTAGTAAGTTGCTGTAGCCTATTTTTGGGGAAACAGCATAATGGATTAAAAAAATTAAAAAAGATTAATTAGTTAAAATGTGGAGAATTTGTTCCTATGGTTTCAGAATAAGAAGATATATGAAATTTTGTATAAGTAGCAGAAGAGGCCAATAAATGTCCAAAATATTCTTAAAAGAATACTTGGTGAAATCAAGAGGAAAAATAAAATGAAAGACAAGAGAAGAAGATTGCTAAAAATAAAAGCTGGACACTGTTTCTGACAACATGAAAAAGATAACACCTCTTGTAATGATGTCACCTTGGGGAAACAACGCATCAGTATGCAATGTCTAACAAACTGTGGGGGAGACATTCGTCCAAGAGAAATGTCATGCCCAGAGGTGCTGCAATTCTAACAGGCTGAGAAAAACATTGTAAGCCAGACAGGAATGCTCACTGTTGTGGAGCAAGAAACTTTGTCGTTTCTTTTCTTTATATCTAGCATTAAAAGTATTCAAGTATTTACAATTATGTGCATTTTAATTACTAAATTTTATTCCCAATTATGGTTGGAAGCAAAACTATGTTAATTGCTGAGATGTAGTTGTAGTGTCGTGGTAGATTACTGCTGTTCATGAAGGCAAATGAGGTTTTGCTTTAAGCATGCAGAAGAAAGGTGAGTCAACATTATTTAGTCAGACCATGTGTCTGTACTGAAAATCATGCTACAAAGTTTTTAACGTAAGCATTGGGTCTGTACTTGTTTTGTTGTAACAACTACTTTCAGCTATTCACAAAACAAACTTTTTTGACAGTTTTTTTTCTTATAAGAGTTCTGAAAAGGTCAAAGCTTTTTGACCTTTTCAAAATGAAAGGCCTCACTTTTTTTCACCAACAAGTGACATTTTGAAAAATAAACTAATCCTAGTGAAACAATTGTTTTAAAGGTCATAACTAAATGACCTAGACCAAATTTAAAAAAAATGTTTTCTGAAAATTCAAAATGTTTTCTCTTTTACATTCTGTTAAAAGATAGGAAATATATTTGAGATATTTGAACCATTCACAGGATGACAAGAGAATTCATTTTCTAGTTGCACTGTAATATGTAGAAGATTCAGGTTTTAGACATGTTAAATATTTATTGTTTTTCCACCCAGGGAGACAGATTGTATCAAGTTGCTCAGGGACTTTTACATCTGAATTTTTAGCATCTCCAGAGGTATATCTCTGCCACACATCTGGATACAGTGTTTGCCCACACTCGTGGTGAATTTGTACATGAAGTTAGAATTTGTCTGTGTTTCCTATGAAGTAGACCTGAGAGAATTGAAAGTTGTTAAGCTTGGAGAAGAGAAGACTCAGGGGAGACCTTATTTGTAGCCTTCCAACATATAAAAGTTTCTTGTAAGAAAGGTAGAGAAAATCTTGTTACCAAGGCCTGTAGAGGCAGGGCAAAGAACAATGGTTTTAAACTGAAAGAGGATAGATTTAGATTGGATAAAATGAAAAGACTTTTGATGATGAGAGTGGTGAGATGCTGGTTGTCCATGGAAATTTCCCAGAGAAATTACAGATTTCTTTGGGATAGGTCGCCTAAGGAAGTTGCAGATGCCCCATCCATGGAAGTGTTCAAGGCCAGGTTGGATGGGACTCTCAAATAACCTGATCTAATGAAGCTTTGAAGCTCCCTGCCAACTCAAACCACTGTAGAAATCTATGATTCTGTGTTGCAAACGGTGTCTGTTGTCTCCCACACTGCTGTCCACCTCTAAGTCTGTGTTTGGTGCTTCCCATAAACATTTTAAGAGGCAACTCTGACCCATCCAAATGGGTGTTTGCCCTACTGTCAATCCCAGAGATGCATCCAGCTAACTTGGTGCTTATAACTGCAACCCTAGGAAGTCAACATGCCAGCCAGTTTGTTTTAACCCCCTTATCTAGTCCTCATTTGAGTATTTGGCTGTAGTGATATTATAGGAGACAGTGTCAAGGGTGCCTTGTCAATATTAAGTCATGGGACATGCACTCTACCCCCACCCATGGATCACATGGTACAGTCTGTGTCCAATGGCATGGTAGAATATTGCATTTCTTGCAGTAGTTTTGAAGGCATAAGGCCGCACTGAAATACTTTGGTGAAAGGCAATTCAAGTTTTTCTCTGTAAATCTTTATAGCTCATTTCAGCTCTCCAAAACATATTTTTTAAATTCAATTCTTTTAAAATGGGACCTCACAGAAATAATCTTTTGGTATTTAATTCAGATGCTTGAGAACAAGTGAGCATTGGAATTATAATGAAAGTTTGTAAATTTGTGAAATGTGTATCAATTTTATAACTGAATTTTTAAAGGAGAACAAAATATATTTCTGCTGCGCTGAGATCTCTCATATTACCAGAAGTGTAGCAAGAGTTTTAGTGTTCAGAGCAGTTTAACTCCACATCTACATGGCTTTTGTGTTAGACCCCATTAGTGTCAGTGTTAATCACAATCCCAGTAAGAAATGGACTCAGGCTCTATAAGGTATTTCTGAGAATCCCACTTCTTGCAGCTAACAAAGTAAGGAAAAAGACAACAGATAGCCTCATGGTCCTTCCCAAGTGAGGACTCCAAGGTGTAGAGCGTCACAGGATGCATTGCTGCTCAGGGCACAACACACAGAAGTTCACCAACATTGTAGTCTCTATTGGTCTTCTGGCCTTTTCTTAGAGGAAAGCTTTTCTGTTCACAGCTTCTACCACGAAAAAAAGACTTTTGCATAAGATCTTGCAGGTTCACTTTAAGGCAAAGACAAAGGTCCCACAAATGATGTAATCACCAGTACCAAGTGTGAGCTGCCTGCAGCCTCCTCTATTCCAATCAGTCCTCTAAGTTTATCCTGCAGCCAGGTGTCATCATTACATTGCAAAGGTTCCATATTACAAGAGTTTCATACCTCCTTGGATGTTTCTCATAGGCAGCTCCTCTAAGCACTGACTCTTCCTTCTTCTTACAGTAGCCAACTAACTCCAGTTCCCCTCAACCAACCAATCTACTCTTTTATAACATTCTTCTTATTAGATACAGCTGTGGCCTGTTAAAGTCAGGCCTGCTCCTAATCTTTAGTAATTAGCCCAGCTGCAACTCTTTAGAGGTAAGATTACTTTCTATACTACCTTTATTTTCTTATATTCTATCCCCCTACAGCCAAGGAAAAGTAACACAACACAGGCCTGAGTCCCTGCTATTCATGCAGCGTAGCACTGGAGAGCACAGCCTGTAACATGGATCTCTGACTCCTCAGTGTATGGTAGTCTTCTGGGTAGCCTCACTTTATCTCTCATACTTCATTTCGTGTTTTTGGGCAGTTTCCACCTGCTGCCAGGTAATAGGTGTCCTTCTTCCAAAAGCAGGGGAAGCATTAATTGCAGCTGAAGTACAGACAATTTATACTCTTCATCCCTCTCCTTAGATAATGCTCTCATGTCATCTCAGATTTGTCTTGTCTTTCTGTGAAATGCTACATAAATACCCATTATCCAGAAAAGGGTGGTTTTTGCTGTTATGGAGAAGGAATGAGCACCAAATGAATGCCTCAACTGCTTTTGTCACTTTACTGCCTATGGAGAGGAGTGTCAGCGCACTGGATGGCTTCTCCAAAGAATAATGTTGAAATGAGAAAAAAATAATTGGAAAAGTTCTGTCATTTTCTAATCTGCAACACTGGGGTGCTTACCAAGATTTCCAATAAACAGAAACAGGTGAAATTCAATAAAGTAGACAAAGTGTGGCCTAAATTTTTATTCTTCTTGCAGTATTTGCAGTAATCTTCTGTCAGAGTACCCACGTAATTTACAGTATATGTGGGGAATAGAAGAAAGAATAGTTAGAATCAAGTTTAGTAGGTAGCAGGTTTATTTGTCTATCTTCTCTTTTGCTCCTTGCAATACACTTTTTTCCCCCCCAGTAATTAACTTCCGTGGGTATTTAATTTAATTCTTTCGGCATCAGCCTTTCTGGATTATTGTTTTTCCAATATTTATTCTCTGTATGATGGCAGTCCTGGCTTGTGCAATTATCCTTAAGGGCATTTCAGTTTTTCTTACTTTTTTTCATAGTGCTTTACAGCCAAGTGCTACAAGTTTGATTAAAGTGGCAGTTTGGTCTGACTCATTTATGGCCTTTATGTGCTTTTACTCCAAGTGCTACAACTGAAAGCTTTTAGTGATCGCCAGAAAGTGGGGTGGGAGTTCTCTATTTGTTTTGAAGTGTAAGGACTAAATTTAATAAAACAAACAAATTTTAAGTGAGATTGATCAGTAAATAATGCATTATTTGCACCCAAATTAATGGATTTTTCATGTTTGTGCCATTAGTTCCTAATAAGAACAGTGGAATGAACTGTGCTGCAAATGCAAAATTGCATAAAATATTTCATCTTCCATCCTTATGGTTTTGATATCTTATAATGCCATAAATTCCTGTCAGTGTTACTTAAAAGGGAGAAATCAAGGACAGGATTAGGCTGTAGCAGTAGAATGCAGCAGCAGAAAGGGCAGCATGACAAAGGCCAGTCTGAGATTCAGCAGATCACAGACTCTCCTTAGCTGTTTTTGTTGACAGATATCTTGCATTGTTCACATTAGAGTGAAAGCTGACCCTTTCCATACTGTAGCTCTGTAGACAGCAATCCCCCTCTGAAAAAAAAAAAAAAAGGTAAATTGTTAGTCTATCTCTGCAGTAGATCTTCTGAATCAAGAACATTGTGCTCAAATAAAAAAGGCTCTAATGCTCTTCTCATTTAAACAGTAGCAAATGAGAAATAATTCTGAAGAAGGAACTACAAATTTCTGTGAGAACGGGGAAGAATTTTAGCTGTTCAACTTAGTAATAGATATACATTAAAATCTTACCATCATTGCACTGTGTACTTATTCTTGCTTGTTCAACTCTCATATTTTATAAGGGCAAGGTTTTTTTTAATATATTTGTGAATTTCTGATTTTATCTTCCTTCTAAACAGCCTTTCTATTGTGTAATAAATGCTGAGAATAGTCTGAAAAAAACGCTGCTTAGTTCGTGAAGGAACAAAATCACATCTGCCTATTAGGTCCAGAGGCTTAAAGTAATGACTTGGCCTTTGGTGGACAAATGTTGAATGACTGAATCATTGCCCCTAAAGTTAAATAGAGAAATACTGCAGATGTAGCTTTTGCCAGTTATGGCTTTCAGATACTCCTTGGGACTCCTGTGCCTCCAAATGCAATTGTCAACTGACCCAGAAATATCATAGCTGTTTATATAATTAGGTGGTTCACTCATGATGGTATAACTGCCACCAAATACAATAGTGAACAAAACTATTTCATTTAGTTTGCAGTTTTAGCAAGGGATCATTTGAGCAGCATATAACAGTAGGGAGATTTTTACTTATCCAGAGATTTTTTTTCCATGACAGATCCTCTTAGAAAAGATGTATGAGCCAAGCAATATTTTGGACAGACCTCAAAGTAAAGCTTTTTGGAGTGTGCAACTTAGATACCATGAAGCTCAAGGCCATTTTGTATAAGGCCTTGAGCAACCTGGTGTAGTGGGAGCTGTCCCTGGCCATTGCAAGGGAAATTTGGACTAGATGATTTTTAACGTCCCACTCCAACCCTTAATATTCTACGATTCTAATTTTCTCTTGACTTTAAAGTCTGTTTGAAATCAGAGAGAAAAAACACATCTTCCATGAGAAAAATACTGAAAATATCTTCTGGCAGTTTTAAACATTCAGTGGTACTCTGACTTTGGTTAAAAATCTGGGCAGAAGGTAATTAAAATAAAATTGAAAAGTTTGGTTTAAAAAAATGCTCCAAAAAGAATATTTCAGAATTTTTAGTTTGTCTCTCTCTTTCTGGAAAAAATTTCAGTGACATTGCAAGTCATTATTATTGTGCAGAGAATTACTTATTAACTACGGTAATCCTGATTGCCTAATGAAGCAAACACAGATAAAAAAATATTATAAACACATAGGAAAAAAAAGTTGCTTCTTTATCTACCCAGAATGGAAAATATAATTAATATAGAGGAGGGCATGAGATGATAAAAAAGTTTAAGAAGTAATCATTCTAGAGGATGGCAAAGCTCGTGTATGCTGAAGTGCTTTGTATTAAAATATAGAATAGCAGTCTTAAAGGTGTAGGTGAAAAGAAACTTCCAGTTTTTGCTGAACATGAAATATGAGCTAGATACAATCTGTAACTTAAATTCATAACAAATATTCCAGTTTCTCCTACATCACCCAGGGAATGGTCTATCATCAGAATTTATACATGTAATTATAAAAAATATTATTGATCAGCTGTGCTCTCAAAACAGGCAATACTGAGGAGGTATCTGTGTCAAGTGGACTTGCAAGGTAAACTAAATATATCAGAAATACAGGAGACTTTCATGCTCGTAACACATTGAATAACTGCAGCTTATGGGATCGAGGAGGACTGGCAGTGGTAGTTGCAAATATTGATATTTGAAAACTTTACTAAAGCTGATGACATGCCTTTGGATAATGACTGTGTTTTCTATCACTTCTATTTTGTATATTGTTCAGGCTTTCGTGTTGCTTTTCATACCTAAATTAGGTGGTTTCTTTTCAAAGAGAGTTATAGAACATTGATGGCTTTAAAAGAATACAAAACCTGGAGTTTTAAGGAGAAAAAAATTATGTGAGATATGCAATAAAACTGAAAGACTTTGAGAAATAGCAGGATTAATGAAGAGCCTAATTCTGATTTGTGATGGCAGGATCTATCAAAATTAATAGCACTTTTATATTTGTTAGGGGATTTCCTGAGCAAAAGAGAATATGCTACATAATTACTCATGTGGATTTTTCAAAATGAAGATCAACAGGATAGCGTTGGACTCTGTCTCCAGGCTCCGCTGGCTGTACCAGCTTCCCAAGGGCTATAATCTGAGTTTAGATGCATTACTCAAAACTGGACACTTCCATTTACATATCCTAATTTGAAGCCGAGTCCTACACAAAGTGCTGAGAAATTCTAACTCTTTTTCTTTTTTAAATATTACAACACATTTACTGTTCCAATGAGGGATGCAGCCTTGCTGTTCTCCTTTGTGGTAGACTTAGATCAGGCATGTTTTACAGTCACTTCTAAAGAAAAAAAATGCCTTCTGATGGATATGATGAAGGGATTTTTTTTCCCATTCCAATTTTTAGAGATTGTTTAGCAATGAATATGGATCAAAGTTTTCCTGTTACATTTTATTAGTTTTTTGTCAAGTCTACTTTTGCCATTTTCAGCTGTCTGAAATTACTCAAACAGAATGGCCCCTTACACAAAGGAATTATTTCCTAGGGCTATGAATAGCAGGACACAGACCCTGAACAGGACTCTGAATTCAGGACGATCTAGCACAAAGAGACTGCAAAAGTGGCACGTCTGTGACAATCCATTTTGCCAAGCACAATGTAGTGCAGTTGAACTCTACTGTTTTGTACTAAATGAAATCTTTTGAAGAACCTTGTCTCCATTTCTGAGTATGAGGTGCAGTAATCTACAAACCAAGAATCAGTGTATTGGCCTGTGAAATATTATTGGTGGTTCAGGAAAACTAGGCAAAATTCAGTATAACAAGGGCCTTTTCTCTGCATCTTGTCATCTTGTCTCATCTTTGCTATGCTCAGGTATTTTAAGAAGATTAAATATGTCCTAACAGTGGGATAGCTCTACGTATGTTTTGCATTTCAGCTCGTGGTATTTCATCATCTTTATTGATTCCTGCATTTATCCAACCCATCCTCCTAAGCCATGAGATACACTGATCTAAATGCAAACTTGAACTATCACCAAGAAAAGGGATAACTCCACATTGATAACATAGGAATTCAGGTGTTTTCTTCATAGAAGCTTACTGAGTTTGTGTAAAAATTTTAGGGACATGCATTGCCCCCTAAGTATTTTAAAATCTTTATTTATTTTTTGTTAGGAGGATATTTTCATGTATGGCTTGGTTTCCTTATCTATAGTAAAAGCATGGTGAGAACTATGTTCACTTTAGTGGTATTCAGCCAAATTGCAACAGACTTAATCAGGGGGTAGTGAGCATCAACTGTTTTAATTAATTAGAAAATAGGTATCTAACTGTTGATGCTGCCACGTTTGCTGCCTAAAGCACATTACCTGCACATTTACATGCTGCTGTATCTCAGAAGTGGGAAGAAAAAGAGCATGCTGGTTTTACGATAATTAATCAAAATCTAGTAAGAAACACAGCTAATGTTGACTAACATCATGATGAGTAGCAATGGCCTGCTAAGTATCCCAAAACACTGTTAAAATCTCAAGATACATTTTCTTAATAGAATGCAGTGAAATAACATACAGGAAGAGAAATATTTTAAATTTTTAAATAGGCAAAATTGATCTGATAATACTACAGCTTTAGTACATTTGTAATTATGTTTGTCAAAGAAAGGAAAAATCTGTTGGAAGAAAACACTGGTATGCAGCCTATGAAAGAAACCCCTCTGAGCCTGACTGAAGAAACTGCATTTCAGTGACCCTCAGAATGCTGCCAAGGTCATCCAGTCATCCAGCCCTTCGCTTCTGTGCTACAGCCATTCATGCAAATTAAAGCTGCCTGCAGGCCTGCTGCAACTTGCAGTATGCACATAAGCTCTTCAAAGACTTCTGAATACGTGCAAGTAGATTATTTGGGTTAACCTTCTTTTCCAGTCCTTCTTTTATTTGTCAGTTTAGGATTCTTGTTACCTCTACCCTTCTTCATCTCATACCATACATCCAATTTGCACATTTTACAAGAAAGAATGACTTTTTTTTGATGTAAAGTGAGATGTAGTCAAAGGGAAATATTACATCAAGGGAGGAAGAAAGCCTGGAGAAAGCACTAGGATGTGGCTGCCACAAAAACCTAACATGAATTCTACTTTTTTTGCTTGAGCAGTTTCAGTGTTTGTTGTTGCTCTCATAATTTTGTTATCACTGCAAGCAGCAATGTAAGCAGCATTTTGAATTTCACTTGTTATGAGCTATGTTATAATTGTGTTGTTGCTCATTTGTGGCTGCGTAGTGACTGAAACAGATGTGGCTCTTTGGGGTGAGCAGTGCTCAGGGGCTTATCTCTTTGTAATTGCTCAGGGCACTGATGAATTCAAAGGAGATAGCTCAATGTTATGGCAAAAAAAAACAACTTAAATAAGAGTGAGGACAAAGAAAAAAGAATATAGCTCTGAGTGCTGGGGCTATTTCCTTGGTATATACTCTTTACTCTTTTATCTTTTTGTGTATTTGTTTCATCATGTCCCTGTGTAGCTTCATATGTGGCAGAAAGCATAGTAAGAGTTGCATTTCACAACAGAACTGTCAGGCAGCAGAGCTCAACCTTTTGTATCATTTCATGGAAGTTTGGGGACTACTTGTCAATGCATTAAACAAATCCTACCTTACAGAGAGGGCATGGTAAACTTAAGGGCACTCTCTGCTTTTTTAGAGGTGAATGTGCTTTCATTTTTGGCTGAATCATACCGCAGTAAGACTTGCAAAGCAAAAATCACTCCTTGTCATCACTGCTTTTTCCCTTTCTTGAAAAGCTGGAAAACTAGACTGTATGAATGAATGTACCAAAGAATGGCCAAAATCAGATACAAACAGTTAAGAAAACAAACTCTTGGATGGAGTTGAAGTTTAGACAACCTTTAAGTCTCTTGTGAGAGAAGAGGATTAATTTGTTTTGGGACATCTGCTTAGAGCTTACTTTGTAGCTCATCCATCCAGATTTAGTATTTCAGGGCATCATAAGATGGAGTCCCCTTCAGTTTCTCATTTGAGACCATGATAAAATCATTACTTGAAGCCCTGTTTCCTTCAGAGTTCTTTTCCTGCAGTGAGCTTCTCGTAGCTGATGCAAAGACATTTCTGAAAATTTTATAAGCTGCTCCTGTGGTACTTTGCCCAAGTAATTTCCAGTGATTCTTGGCATATCTTTATGTAAAGTGATCACTACTTACAAACATAGTCAAGAAAATGCCAGCATAACTTCACAATCTGAGCATAGATTCTGGGGTTTTCTGTCAGTGTTTTGGAAACAAGCTCTTTTTCCTTTGCCAAGCAAGCAGGCAGCCCCTAAAGCCTGGAAACATGTGACTGGTTCCCTGCCTACTTCCCGTCTTGAAACTCAAAGTTTCAGGTAGCCTCCTCACTTCACATTTTGCCAAAAATTAACTTGATTTCTGTCTGCTTGTAATAAAAACTGTAGCTAATAATGAGACTGGAAGAGTATTCATTTTTTTTTTTTTTTGGGCTGTATTCCTGTCTCCTTTTTAACCTCAGGAATTGTCAAGCTCTAAATGAGTTGAAAAATTAGTTATAAAAAGCACAAAGTATTGATTAGGAAAAACTAGGTTTCTCAGACAATAACATTGATTTAATTTTCTTAAATTTGAAAAAAGTAATTTAAAAATTTCTTCAAGTCAAAAAGGAACACAAATCTGTTGACCTGATATACCTGAAATGTTTTAGTTGAGATCAGTTGGTCCATTATTTAATTGTGTTTGAACAAGTATCTCATGGAAACTAGAGCTGGGATGCCTTCCATCCTAGGATTTTATATGTCAAAATCCACCATAGTTTTTGAGCTGCTTGAATCACATCTGTGCATTTGTGGCAGGCTATGTCTGTGATGCATCACAGCGACTGCACTTCTTTTCCAAATGCACTAAAATCAGAGGCATAAATGGTTCTCTGACTCCTTCTGCATCATTGTTAGTAACTTGCTGGTTCTTACTGTTTGTTGGAGGAAGTTCATTAATGGCATGAAAGAGATCTAAGGGGTTTGAGAGTTTTGAGTCTACACTAGGTAAAAAGCAATATTTTGAATTTGGAAAAAAATAATTCAAAATATCAAAGTGGGATACTTTGTAATACTTATACTGTCATTAAAAAAATGGAAAGAAGTTTTACATTAAACAAAATAACAGATTGCCAGGATTTCTTACAGGATGGCAGCTTTTACTCTTTGTAAATTCTAATTTCAGTTTAACTTGCTGATGCTAAATTAATCAAATCTTGGGGATAATATTGAGCTACTAAGAACTTAATTATTGTGATTGGTGTAGGCTTTTTTGGTCAAATGGTGTTATACGCAACATTTGAAATTCTTTCAGACAATACCTAAATCTGCTGAAGTTTACATTTGCTATTGTTGATTGATGCCAAAAATACTGCAAATTGAAAAAAAAAGTTGGTTTGTTTTAGAGTATTTTTTTCTTTTTGTTTCATTGATCTCCCTGTCTTGTTGAGAATGTTTAGTTGACCAAGTAGAGCCAGTGTTCATCCAGGTCTCTAGTCCTACAAATGCCACAAATAAGTCTGAATAGCTGGTGTCTACTGCATTACTGCTTGTCTGTATAAATAATGCAGAAGACACTGTCTTCTTTAAAAAAAATAATTATTTGACTGTTTGAATTCATGGCTTCAGTGTAAGAGAGTCATATGCAGTGAGGTGTGCACAGCCTTCACATGAATCTCGTTGTTTTTCAGTTTTTAGAGAAGGATGACACTACATACTCCACTAATGCAAGATAGAGAGACAATTAATTGCTCTGGCCTGGTAGGCCATGTTAGGCTAAAAAAGGCAGCAATAATACTTGTTCTTCACTAATGTAGTTCTAAGAACAAGCTAATAGACAGTCTGTTTAGAATAAATTTAATGTCACATTTTTGTTTAAATGACAATTTTGTACTTTTAGGCCATAAATTTTATCTTTTAAATTTTGAGGCTTTCTTATAGAGTGGGTAAGATGTACCTGCTTTGTAGACAATACATCACTTAGGCACACCTTGTAATTTATCAATGTCCCCAAACACATGTGTGCATCATCACTGATTCAGAAAATTTAATGGGTCTTTCCTATAAAGGTACAAAAACCTTAGATTGTTTTTATTCTACATAAGTCATACTGCCGGATCAAGCACAATACACCCACAGCCTTTCTACACAGAGTATTTGGCTTATCATGAAAGGCATAAAACCAAAAAAATCCAAACCAAGCCAGAGCAGTGCAGTGAGGGGGAGTGCTGGAGCAGTCCGGAAGAGAACTCTGTCAAATACGTGCTTCCCACACTCAGTCTGCTGCACCCATTCTGCTCCTTGCATTGGGAGAGATGGGACAGCTGTGGCCAGGAGGAGGAATGGTAATGCAAAGGAAAACTATCTTAATACAGTATGATAGAAGAAGCAAATATAACTGTCATGTTTTATGTTAAATATTAGGCAGTGTACAAAATCAAATGGAAACAATGGACAGTACCTTTTTCCCAGTTGGTAAATATCCATACATTCCTGCTCTGAGGATACTCTACTCATGCATTAGTACATTTGTGACAGAGTTACCTAGTAGTGCTTTTCAACTGTTCCCATGTTGCCTAGGGTACTAAATGAGTCCTGCAGGAGTTTTCTTTGCTGTTTCATTGAGTTTCCTTTGTGAGGGAAAACTGACCATACTCCACAAGGCAAAATACAATCTTTCTACCCATTCAGAAAGAAAAATAAGGCAAAAAAAGAGAAGCTTGATATGTAGGAATTAAATTATGTAATCCATTTCTGCCCTCTAATTTGAAGCTTTAGGAACAAAATAAAAAATTAAAAATTGCTCATATAGTTCATGACAATCAACAGTTTCTGCAACAAAATGGTCATGCACTTCCAAACCTATGGGCTGATTATTGTAAGAGTTCCAATTAATGCTTTCAGATAAGAACCTTTTTAGTTTCTGGCCATATTTTTCTTAGTAGGAACCAGTAAATTAGTTAAAAAAGAACAGTGTGTGCAGGTAGCTGGTTCCCATCTTCCTTGGCTGCATGGCTGGATAAACACACACACACACTTAGCAGATTGCAGTGCTGGAGCCATGAGGGTCCAGGTACAGAAATGTGGGATGATTTGTAGAAAAAGGTTATGTCTTACTGTACAAGCTGAGGGAACAAAGAGTGGGGGAAAGATGGAGATGAGCTTTCAGGCATACAGAGCCATGTAAGTGAAGATTGGTCCTATAAGCTCAACCTAATTAGATCGATCAGTGAGGCAAGTTAGCATGCACTTATGTGATCACTTTAGTGCAGACTGGGAGGGCAATTTTGAATAGGATCCCTAAATCATCTCCACTTACAGTACTTAAGCTGTGGCAAGGAATGAGCTCAGAACTCATACCATGTAGTCTTGCAGACTAGAAGAAAACCAGAAGATGAACTGTAGGAACTTAGGGCCTTCCATTTTCTGGACCATACTAAAACGAATCCAAAGTAACCTTCAAAATGCATAAAGTGTAGACACTGAGTCCATTGCACCAATTATTTTATTCAATAGATCAGCTTCTACTAAACTTCTTTGCAAGACAGATAGAAATTTACATTTAAGTAGCTTGTTCCCATCATCTATTTCAGTTTTAGGCTTGCAGCTTCTGCTTCCAGACACAGCTTACATGCATCCAAATCTCCTAAATTTATGGAGAAGATAGTTTGAATAATAGTAATCATCATCATCTGCCTATAAACTTTGTCTTGCATTTTTGATCACTTAAAAAGCATTCTTAGAAATGCTACTGGAAAGCAGTGGTGGAGGGGTTAAATATGTACTTTCACTAAAACATTGGCATTCTTCACTCTGTTCTGAGAAATGCCAAGGTAAAGAAATGTGTGAATTATCTTTCACTAGTGTGAAACTAGCAAGAAAAAAGAAGACAATATGTTAAAAAAATCAGTTTCACAAGATTTGGAATCACAAGCTCTGAAAATCTTAACAGAAACCAAATGGTTTCTTTGTGGTGCTACTACAGTACAAGAATTTAGATTGCATGGTTATTATGCTGTGTGTTTCTTCCTTAATATACTTGAATTTCTTTACAGTTTAACCTTCACATTGACTTTTGGGGATATTGAAACAATTATAGCTTTTCTATCATGTGCTTTATCTTAAGTTTTTGATATGCATTTGCAGCTGTAACAGTTTTTTCTTTTTTTTTCTCAGGGAAAGATAACGAAGGTTATAGCAGAACTGAAAAAAGAACAGTTTTCATGAAGGACATATATTAGTGTGGACTAAGGGCATAATTGAAGTTGTTTTTGATGTAGTTGGAAACAGCTGAGTCTGAGACTGCTGTATGCACATGAAAGCTCTGTTTCTTACAGTTGTGCTTACTGCAGCACTTTTCATTGCAGCCCTGAAGTACTGGCATATCTGAAGTACTGAGATGTCTGAATTTTGCAGCAGAGACAGAAACAGAATGAAAATTCAGTGGACATGGGATTCTGAGGTCATAGATCTTACTGTGCAAAAAAAAGGGGGACTGTAAGAGAAAGCATGAATTTCTCTAAAGCTTGCCTTTGCTTCAGTATTGGTAATTGGAAATATTAATTTGAAATATTAAAATATTTTTAAAGATCCTTGAAGTATCCAAAGCAATTATGAGGGAGTAGATACTATTGTGAATATTTCTTGTCACATAAGTGGGCATTCTAAGGAAACTGGTGTAGGGGACACCATTTGAAAGATCAATCTGAAAGAGGAATCTAATCTTAAATCAGTTTTAACATACAAATACATAGAAAGGCAAGAATGAAAATCCTGGAAGGATGAGTAACCAAGACTAGTCAGGCATTAGCTTCCCTCCCACTATGTACAAATGTCAGGAATCCATGCTGGGAGAAGTTATGTTTACTGAGACAGATGGTGTGGAAGTATGGAAAGTGCCTTGTTGCAGAGACCTATGGTAGCATCAGGTGCAATTGAAACAAGTCAAGGAAGGATTTTGCCAAAATTTTATGTGGAAAAGATGTGGGATCAGAGAATGTCCTCAGTCCTAGAACATAAAATAGATTAAATGCTCTAGACAAGAAAACATCTAGATATGACATCAAAGTCAAAGCAGAAGCAATAAGACTCCATCAGATCAATAAGGCAATCCAGTGCAAATGCTCAAGGATGAATTAGAACCAAGCACAGTTTTTTAAAAAACTCTATCAATTAAATTAAAAAAGGGTAAAACAAACAATCAAACAAAGAAATAATAAAAGCTTTCTTCAAGTGAGTAATAGCCAAGAAGTAATTAACAAATTCTAGAGAACTCTAATGGGGAATGAATTCTAAAGAGCAGAGATTTAAGACAACTCATGATCTTCCATATGTAAAGTACAAGAAATCAGCACTATACAACCAGAAATAAGAAGCCACTTTCAGAGCAAATGGCTCTGTCCTAGCAAAGCTGTGATTTGACCTCCATGAAAGACCATTATGGTAGAATCAGAAAATAATGTTACCCCATATTGACTAATCATTATGGTGGTTGTAAAACAACTGCACAGCAAATTATAGATCTAGAAACAACTGAAGGTACTGAAACAGACATGGCTGTCAGTGTCTGCTTTATGTATTGATGATAATCTTGTGTGACCTTTCTAGAGAGAGAATATTTATATCCTGTGGAGTCATAAATCTGGCACCTGACATTTAGTTTTTGCACATAGAGCTGGATGAAATGTTCAGTACACTGATGTCTTTGCAATGCTATTTTGTCACTACAGATGGCTCTGCTCAAGCACAGAGGGAAAGAAAAATTCTGGTATCTTTGTGAGGATATCAACATCCATCCAGGAGAGGTTCAGTGGGATGAAAACATTTTAACAACCATCCTTCGTGTACGTGTCATAAGCTGTGACAGTGAAGCAGAAAACAGCCAAGGATGGTAATGCTTATAAAGAGGGAATAACAAAGAACTAAAATTAGAGAATCTTTCTTCTTAAGATACTAGGATTTGGTATCCTGTTTATCAGAATGAAGAAAGTGAAGTCTGATTCTAGTGGGTTAGGGCAGATAAAATAATGCCTGCCTCCAAAGTGGAAGTGGAGAGCAACAGTATAGAGATATTATGACACCTGTCTAAATTTTGGCCTCATTTGTGGGCAGGAGAATGTAAATCAGTATCTGTGCAAGAAACAGTGAGATACCTGGGTGATCTCTTCATATTCCTGCTCTGAACTCCTGGACAGGTGAAAAGATGGAAAGAATACTGATGGCAGGAAAGTTAAAAGAAGAGCCAGATGTTTGTGGGAGTGTACTTTTTAGCAGAATCAATTCTTCTGTGGCTGTACCCAAATATAGAAAGAGCTTTTGGCTTAATCATTCAGGATGAAGTGGTACTACCAGCTTAGCAGTGGTTATCCTGCTGTTAAAATTGAACTCTCAAATTACAAATGTTCATTAGTGAGAACTACGGGCAAAGCCTCCAAACTGTTGACATAGTATGTTGCTATATCTCAGTGCTGGGAGGTATGAATCAAAGAACCACAGAATTTCATGATAGCCTGTGTCTTTATGATAGTTCCACAGCTTGAACATTCCTGGACAATGGTAGACTGCTGAAATGGTTACTGTGCATCATCCTGATTTTATCAATTTTTCAGTTTTAAAGAATAAGCAATAAGAACTCAAAATAGCTATTGAGTGACATGAGTGATTAGCACAGCAGGCATAAGTCACATAGAGCAGAATCTACAAAAAACGTATTGTATTTTTGGAACACAGAGCTGTACCTCTGGGATGTCTTAATCAGGAGCTTCTGCAAAAGCATTCGTGTCCCATTGGGATTTGCAGTTTCTGCTAATAGATTCAAGAAGGTTAGGATGAATGTGTGCAACAGTTTTTCATAGATTTAAAAAAAAATAAAAATAATAAGAAGAAGGCTTTATGGTAGTCAAGTTAGAGAAGGTAAGTCAGGAAAGGGAAAATATATTAGAGATTCAAAGGGATCTGCTACAGCTAAATGCTTTAGGAAACTGCACACCAGATCTAGGTAATAACCAATAGAAACACAGAAGTGATTGCAAGCAATCTACCAAGATTTGGTTTCATTAGGGTCAGAGGTGGTATTGGCATATGAGATGTAGACAAAAATAATCACTGCAAGCCCATTACCATATTGCTTCTCTCCTCATAGATTAGTTTTGATGTAAATTCTGCACGTTTGGAAGAGAATGAAATGTTACCAAATAGCAATGTTGCGTGCAGTCAGAAACAGTACAGCAGAAATTCACCTAAAAGTAAACTGAAGTAAGAAAAAAAATCATCAACATTATTTGGCTTGTATTTTTCTTTATTGGGTTGAAAATAGAACATAGGGAATGGATGCTAGTAAGGAAGTCAGATGAAAAAACCCTCAGGTTTCTGAAGGGAAAGTATTTGGAAAAAGGTCAAAAGTCAAAGTGTAGAGTACAGCAGGAACAAAAAGTATCTAATAATTTAGATTCTTAGATTTTGATAACTTTGCCATATTTTGGTGGGGGGGGTGTTGAAGTCTTAGAATCCTGTACTTGTGACTGTTTCCTGAAGCTCAAGGAACAAAGCCCTTTTGCTGTAGTCCTGAGTGGTCTTAGACTCTTGTGTTGAGTATGTGATCATCTTACATGTAGTTAAAAAAAAAAAAAACCAACAAAAAATAAATAAATTTTTAAAATCTCTTATGGCCAAATAGAAATTGTCAACTTGCAAACTAGCAAGCATTTCAGGCTTTTACAGGCAGCAGAAAGGGTTTAGGAAATGGTAGCAATCAGTTTCAACATCTTAAGGTAATCCACTGGGAAATAACCAGTGTATGCTGAGGTGTTTGTCACAGGTTACTTAATAGTGACAAAATGTTGTCAGTTACATCAAAGAAAGAATTCATTTTCTTAGGGAGCATCTTATCCTGGGTTATGAACATGGGTGTTTCAGGGCTATAACATAGTTATGCAGAAACAATTCCTTGGGCTTTGGGGGATTTTTAAATCTCAGATCATCATCATCATCCTAATAATTTTTTTTAAGTTTCCAGAGAACAATTTATAATTCAAAATCAATTACAGAGAATTTAGAAAGTATTATTTTTAAAAAGTAATATATGTTGAACTACATAATCCAATAGATATCAATTAAGACATAAAATGCTAATGTTTGTACACAGCATTATTGAAGAAATGTTTTTTGCCATCTAGATAAATTACAACTGTACCAGAATATTTTTATTAATGCTCAAGAGAACTGAAAGCTTGCTGTGACAGACTTTTCTTCTTTCTTTGTCCTCAAATTAAATGAGCATTTACATTTTAAATCATGGCCTGATACAGTCTAAATGGGCAAATGCAGCAGAAGCACTCTTAATTAATGCCTGCATTTATTAGCAATTTTAAACTAAAACCCACTGCAATTTGTAAAAATTACTATAAATCACTTGAGTGTATACTCTGCATTTGGCAGAATGAAAATGCCCTTAACTTTCAGTGACCAATTTTTAAAACAGTTTGTTCTACTTTAAAGCCCAATGTTATGGACATTTTCAACCTATTGCCTCATTAACTACATTCATATTAAAATACCACTCCATTTCAAATGAGAAGATAATTATAATACCTTGAAGCAAATGAGATGTTATTGCAATAATTAAATCTGAAATGAGATGCAGATAGTTTGGACCTGCTGCTTTGCTGGCTCTTTAGTACTGAATACTGTTTCCATTGGTCACACTGAATTACAATATTGCATACCAATAGCAATGTAATACCTGATAGATTAAAAGTGCTCTTGCAGGCTGAGAGTTTATTGGTGACTGGACACTTTGTTCAACATTTACAATAAATGACTTATTTTCCTGTGTAGCTTTTTCAGTTGTATACTCCCTTTTTGCATAGACGAGAGAAAAGAATAAGGATGCTGTAAAGTTCAACCTCTTTCTTTAATTTCTTCAGTCATGGTGATGACCCTTTGCCTTGAGTAGCTGAGACTGTAGAAAAAGTCAAGAAGAAATTCACTTATTATGGAATGTTCCCACTATACTGTCTCAAGACTGAACATACTAATCATGTCTAGCTGAGGAAGAAGTTTTTACTGCCTTTTTTTTTCCCCAGCTCTTAGAGACAGCAGTGTGGGTCTTAGAGTCAGGGCTGTCTCTATGGAAGAACAGTAATCTAAAAATTTTACAATTGATCTCATAAACCATAAATTTGTCAGTTAATTTTGTCCATATTCTGTCTATGTACAGCTCCTGGTTTCAGGAGAGGAAGCAACAGAAGATATTTTGCAGTTGAACTTGAGGAAGGGAATTTATCTTTAGGAAATACTGCAGCCCACTCTTTTTTATCCTTTTTCTTATACAGTATTCAGTTAAATTAAAATTTATGGACAGGTATGGTATGTTCTGTACATTAGTTGTTGATTGTAATTTTAATGCTACTGATCAGCATTAATAAAGACACTATCTAATTTTGCCATCTTATTTCACATGTATCCTCATAAAAATAATGCTTGTAAATGAAAATCCTACATGCTCTAATACTAAGCACTGCAGTGGTTTGCAATAGATAATCCAAACCTTATTTTTAAGACTGGTTTTTAACTTGTACCACATATAAAGCAGACACAAGAATAGAAAAAAATACCCAGTATTTAATATTTGTTTTTTTGTATATACTCCATTGATGGATGTCTTTCAGCATTATCTTTTGATGCTGAGAGCATTATTGTTTACATAAAAGGTTAAACAAAAAACAAACAAAAACCCCTGCAAAGAAAACCCCTGCAAAAATGACAAGGAGAGATTAAATGGACAACACAGAAGGGGATTTTCAGCAACATGATTTCCATTTGGCAGAAGGCTGTTGCCTTAAAAAAAGATGTGATTTTCCCCAGAGGCAGTTTGCCATAAAATCAATGTTTGTTAAAGTTTTATTCCATTTTATGAATCTCAATTCAGGGCAGAACTGTGAATATGCAGGTGGTATAGAAGCCACATGTGTTACATTTGTACTGCTTTAACTAATAGGCAATCTGGTAACTATCAAAGGAGAATTCATCTCAGGTAGGCAAGTGCAGAGTGTCTGAGTTCCCTGGTGGCACAGCATAAATGGCACATTGAGACATCACAGAGAATTAGCTTTCACGTTAGAAGCCAGTTACTCTGGGTTTAAGGCTGTATCCAGGCAATCCAAACACCCCCTGCTCAGCAGTGCCTAACCTGGGTAGTGCTTAGAAGTCATTTTGTGCCTTTCTGCCTGGTGATGGAAGTGCTCTGTGGCTGGTCTGCAGCAGTGCTCTGCTCCTGGTAAAACAAACAGCAGCTCCAGGCACAGCCACACATTCTCCTTCCACCCCAGGTTCACCAGCTCCAGGGGATGGGCAGAGGACAGCTCTTCTCCTTGGCCTCCCAACATGATGGGACCCCTCTTAAAATTCACCTGCAACAGGTTTCATGTTGCAAGTAGATTCAGAGAGAAAGGAGAGTTAACTATGCCCGTGCTAAAGCAAAGGATAAAATGTACAGTGATTGAGAGACTCCAGGGCTGAAGAAACATCCCAGAAGAAATCTGATCATGGCAGCAAGGAGCTGCTTGTGCTGTGATTTCCTCCTACCCTGGAGACTGATTTCCAGAGTGACTCCAGCATTACTGAAAGGAGGAGGACAGGAGAAAGCACAGGACTGTGTGCCTGGTGATTTAGGACGTGTTTGGAAATATCCACAGACCATTCTGTCTTCTGCTGCTTTTGATGTCTGCTAGTATTTGTTTAGGAAACCCCACTTCTATTTCTGTTTACATGTGGGTAATTGTAATTGTTCTGATCAAAGCCAAGTGCAGGCAGTGACATGTGCCAGTTACATGGGAATATGTGCTTAGATGTCATTTGTTGCATTCTTTGTAGTAATTTTACGGAGCATCTTCTGATTTCCTCAGGACCAATGGGATATATATGACAGATTATCACAATACTGCACAAGGCTACAGACTTTGTTTCCTTGTCTCCCTTTTTACTGCCACAAATCTCATATTCCTTTCACCATGTTTCTACAGGTTTAATAAAAAAACTCCAACAAAACAAAACCCCTAACCAAACAAAAACCCCAAGAAAAAAAAAGGGAGAAAGAACAAAAGAAGGTTTTTCCATGCCTAAAACCTTAGAATCCCTTGGCAGAAAGTCATTGCAATGGATTTACTCCTGAGTAGACAGAGACAGCTTTTCTCAGCACTAGGTCAGGCACACAAACAAGGAGGAATACAAGCAGGAGATCAAACACCTGTAGTCAGCACTTTTACTGGCTGGCGCAGGAGAGTCTTCTCCACAGTGTTTTTTTTTAACAATAAACCCTTGTGAAGCTGTTAGCCCTCCCTTACCACTTGTGGAGATGCTCAGCAGGTGGCTCTGGAAGCTCAAACACACTTCACAGTTTCAGTGTCTGAGTGATTTTGCAATTTCAAACATTCAGGAACCTTTCATTAGATTTAACTGTGTTTTTAGAGACAGGGTCAGCATAAAGATTTCTTTCACTAACTGGAGAGCTTAATTGGATAATCCTTAAATGATGAAATACATAACAGACTGAAAGAGCTCTCTGAAGTCAAGTGTCATTATTTTATTCTGTGATATGGTGTGAGTATTGAAATTTCAGATTTTAGGGTGCAGGTAAATTTGCAGGACTCTCCCAGGGAGCCTGTACTCCTTTATTTGCAGTATACAAATAACTTGCATTGATTGGAAAAGGGTGGTAGAAAACCTCTGCAGGTTTTCTTTTGATTCAGATATCTTTGAAACTGCTTCTTCTTGGACCTTAAAAATCTCAAGACATTGAACTTGGAGGCCTGACATCTTTTTGAATACAGACTGAAGTAAATGCATTTGCAGTGAAAAATCAAACTAGCAGGCAGTAGGAAAATGAAGATCAGAACTAAGTTCCTAAAGGAGTTCTGGGTGCGATAATTGGTCTTTTAGTGAGAAATGGTTATGACAATAACACATCTTGCATTTATTCTGATGTGCCACACATCATGAAAGTTTTGATAATTCATGTATCTATTTTTGTTATTTCTTTAACTCACAGTTGCCTCATCTGTGCCATTCCAAAATTTATGTCTTAAACAGCTCATAAATTAGAATCACAGAGAGCTCCCTCAGTGAAGAATCAAGTGTAAATGATTATTACTTTATAAAATAGGGTTTACATCTGTTATCATATGGCTGATACTCTCAGAAAGTAACCAGAAGGGCCTCTGAATTGTAAACGAGCCTTTCCAGTTCCTCCTTCCTCCTCCTCTTAGTTCTGGCATCCTTATCTTACTCAGCAGTCAGAGAGATGCTACAATAAAATGAAATTTCAAAGCAAGTCACATTAGGACTGAAATGTACTAGTTATCCATGACAGGGAGGGTGCTTGGACTGAGTTTGACATCCTAGATTGTATCCACGAAGTGGCATGAATGCTGTCACCCAGACTTTTCCACAGAAAATAATTGTCCCAGATCAGAATGTGCAAACAAGTAAGAATCTCTGTAGTGTGAGTGACAGCAGCATTAAATCCCCACTGCAGAAGTGTAAAGACTAACTTCACAGTATGGAGACACCTAACAGAGACTTACTGAGTCATTTCATAGAGCTTCTGAGGCTCAGTAAGCATTTTATAAGCCAGTTGAGTATTCACAATGTCAACTTTCATTTTAAATATTTTTAAAACTTTTGGAAATTAGTAACCATTTGCCTGTTGTGATTTTTTAAATGAACAGAATTGTTTTACTTTGGGTTCTAAAGGAAGCTTCATGGCTGCAAAAAAAGGTGGCAAAAACGTTACTCAGAATTTAATGTCTCAGGATATCCCAGGAAGCAAGAAATAACCAAATTTTTGCTTAAAAGTTTGAAATATTTTATATATCCTGTTAAGCATCTTTACCTTTTGAAAGCTATCCAGTATGAAACAGCTGTCCGTAGTGTTTTTCATGGAGTTCTTTTGTTTGTTTGTTTGCCTGCTTGTTTTGTAATAGTTTTTTCTCCCCTAAAATGAAAACAGTAATTCATACAAGGAAGTAATTTCTGTATATAGGGGGAAAAAAACCAACAGCTGAAAAAGAAAATCTCTCTTCTTTTCAAATATCAAATGCCCGTTGGCCATTGGTAATTGATTACTTTATTCCAGTCTCAGTCCTTTCTACTCAAGTCTTCTTTCACTAGCTAGTTCATTAATTGGTTTTTACTGTCACCTTTTGTTCTTGTTGCAGACTGGTTTTTGCAGCTGAACCTCTTACTGTTCAGGATATAGCTGCTTGTTTGTTTGTTTGTTTTTAGTTCTGAGACCGATAAAAGCATATTAAGGTTAATGAATGCAAAAATTTTCCAGCAGTTTCCAGAGATGAGAATGTCAGAGGTTCAAATTGGGTAAGCTCCCTAGTAACAGAGACATTATAAACAACATTCAGAATAAAATGATCTGAGGTTGAAGTCAGTAATGATAAATTCATTGCAGTGCTTTAAAGTATAATCTTCTCCTTTCCACTAACCTAGATTTCTTTCCTTTCTCCATCCTATTTCCAGTTATTTGTACTTCACTATTCATTAGTAAATTGTGACAGTACCAGTTCTTATTGCTACCTTTGTATTAATGTGATTTGGAGCCATTGTCATCTCTCAACAGATTGCTCTGGAAGCTCATAATATGGAAATACTGAAATCTTGATGGCCATAGCTGATTGCATGATTTGAATGCATCAGATTATACCAGCTTCCTGGCTGGCCTGTGATTCTGTGGCCTCTATATGCAGAAATATAGTAGCAGTTTAAATAATATAAATTATTAGGGTTTTTTTTCTGGAAGGGTCCACCTGAAGCAGTGCTGTAGCAATGTGGTTTTGTGGAATATGTATTGATGAGTTTAGAACTATTAGCCTCGGTCAAAAGCTTCATTTGAAAACAAAGCTTTCTTAATTGTCCTAGAAAAGGTATTCCATCTCTGTCTAGATATGTCTGATGCCACTATCCCTACTTTCTATGTCCTAATATTTAATAATTAATACTGCTTAATTCTCAAAAATTTAGTTTTCTAATTAAAATTAGAGAGCAGTAAAATAACAGTACAGGAAGGCATGAATCAGAGGCTGAGTTATATGCCTTACTGTATTTTTGTGTCCTGCTGGAAAAACTGCAGTGGTGTAAAACCTGTTCAACAGTCTCAGAAGGATTTACATGATAAAACCACTGAAGGCTGCCTACCTACCAGGTTATCAGTACCACCACATGGTGACAGATTTACCACTGAGGTACTTTTTCTTTCCTTGTGTTGTGCACCCTTTACTCACAGTTTGCAGTGTGCCATTCAGAGGTTAGTATTCAGTCGTGCACCATCAGAGTCATCTGTGGGCCAAAGTCCAGAAATTTGGAAAGCCTTTTTATATTGATCTAAGCCTTTAACCTTATATATGGCTGCTGGAACAGGAATGAAAAATGCTAATGCTTGTGTTAGTATAATCCATGAAAACAGCATTTTCCCAAATGCATAGTCCATTACACTCCTGGCCAAGTTGGAAAAAGCAAGAATTAAGTGGGGCTTCAACTCCTGTGACATTCTTGAAGACCCCTTTCAAGACTAAAATGAAATTAAGCATAAGATGTGCACAGTGAAGTGGCCATACTTTGCTATTTGAAAAGGAAAAATTTCTTTACTTTGAGCAAACATTTCAGTATGGAAAAATTAAGCCTTGCTTTTACTGGCCTTATTTTTCTTTTGCCTCACTGTCAGCAGCTGCACTGTACCTTTTGTTGTTTGTTTGTTTGGGTATAAATACACTGTGAAGACATATGCCTCAGAGTAAAGATCTGTCATTAATTGTCTAATTTCACTCATGTTTCTACATTAATCTCAGTTAAACAAATGATGCATGGAAGGATTTTCTTTCATTTTACTTACAGGCTGCTCTTGTTATAGATGTTAGGAGGCACATTCCATTTTGTCTTCCTCTTGTCCAGGCTGACAGCATTCTCTATCTAACTTTCTAGCAAACATCTTTTTCTAGATACCTAGTAATTAATTTCACTACATACAGTTTTAATTTATTAGTGATGGAATGGATGAAAAAATGAAATATTTTTGAAGGAGGAATTAGAGTTTTAATAGGTTAAACTAGGAAAGAAAAATTTAGTTATTGACATTTTTATTTTCTTAAAATGAAGATTAGAAAAGTGAGCTGGTTATGACAAAATCTGTTCTTCATCATTTAAGGCATTTTCAAGGTAGACTAATTCAGCTACCCCTGATCTATTGCCACTCAAGTATGATACCCTAACCTTGAGCTAGAAGAATTTTAAGCATTAAAAGATTGTTGTATCATCTCAGAGTAGGGTAAAGAAATTAAATGGAATTCTGTATGAAAGGCTGTACATTGGTCTAGAACCAGGTCAATGCCTGATAGCTTTCCAGCTCTTTGTGGCTTGGGGGCACAGAAAAGGTACATCTGATTTTGAAAGGCTCTTGAATCCTCTGGCCTTGTATGAGCCAGTCTGGGTCTTTTACCACAGCTCAAGTAATTGTGAAATACAGCCATTTGAAGTAACAAGAAAAACAAAATGTCTTACTGTGTTTTATCAATACAATTTAATGGATAAGATTGCTTTTGTCTGGTTGAGAGGCACACCTGAATAGAAAGAGTTAGGTTTATTTGATTTGGCTTTTTTGTGTCATTTGTAGCAGTTTGACAGCAGTGTCAGTCCACGCTGACAAGCACATGGGGCTTCAAGAATACAAGAGTTGCAATAAAGGCATCAGGAGTGCCTCAAAAATAAGTGTGACATGGCTAGTTGTGGCTGTCAAAAGAAAAGATCTAACTTGATAGTGTTGAGAAGCAATGATGTTTGATTTAAATTCTCAAGAATCTGGATTATGAGAATAAACAACAATAATGACAGGTGCAAATATATAGTACATAATATTGAGCTATGATGCATATACATTTGTAACTGCATTATTTATATTTCACCAAACAAGTCCCTGGGAAACATTCAGGGTTATCCTAGATGGTGCTCAGGAGCCTGATCTGGTTGAAGATGTCCTTTACTAGAGGGGAGGTTGGACTAGTTGCTCCTTGAAGATCTCTTCCATCCCAAACTATTCTATGGTTCTATAATTCTATGTTACCTTTGTCTTTAAGAATCTTTTCAGTGGAAATAAAACAACTTAGTGAATTCTAAGGGGAAGAAGTTTCATCATACAGACACAGTTTTGTTGCTTTTCCATGGCCATGTTAAGTGGTTGGCTCTGGGACTCATTCCCAAAATAATCATTAAGATGTAACCCACCACTAAGAGCTCTGAGTATTTATGTAGCATCATCGGTTTTTATCTCTGTATAATCTTTCAGTTAAGGGTCAGCTAGGTATGAACTGTAAAGTCTTTAAACTGTCCCTTTCCTCAAAATATTTCTTTTTCTTTTCCCATAGTTGCAAAGAAGAAAAATATTTCATAATTGTGTTAGTTAGTATTTATTATAGCTATAACCACAGTAATCCTGGTATCTTTCAAATAAATGAAAGATTTTTTCTTTCAATCACAAAAGAACAAGGATTATTTATGAAAGGCATTTTTTTTAATACATGCAATTTAATCTGAATACAAATATGAAAATTTCTCAGATACTGTCTTGTATTTTCTGCACAATACTATGACTCAGGATTAAAATGATTTTAGTTTTTCAGATGCATTTCTGTATGTTGATATGTTTAGATTTCTGTAAGGGTAATCATTATTCTACTTCATAATGGCTGGTACTGGGATTACAACATTTTTTTTTCTTCTAAATTACTGACACTTATAAACTTAATTTCATGGAAATACAGTTGTTTTCTGGGAATAAATTACAGGCATGAGTAGGTAGGTGAGTATTCGTCTCACTGGTAATGATTATAACTTTTTAGATTTTACTGGGTCTGGTTAGGACAGAGTTAATTTTCCTCATAGCAGGCCCATATTGCTGTAATTTGGATTTATGACTAAAACAGCATTGGTAGCACACCAGTGTTTTGGCTGTTGCTGAGTAGTGCTTACCCAGCACCAAGGATTTTTCTTTCCCACTCTTGTATCCCCAGCGAGTTGGCTGGGGGCACACACAAAGTTTGGAGCGGATACAGCCAGGAGAAAGGACCTGAACTGGCCAGTGGGATATTCCGTCTTACATTCATCAAAAAACCAACCAAACAACAACAACAACAACAACAACAACTGAAGGGAGGGTTTTTTAAGGAAAATAGCCTTGCTCAGAGAGCTTCTGGTAATCAGTCTGTTTGTGAGTGATGGTGAGTAGTTACCTTCGCAACATATCCTTTGTTTCCTTTCAGTTTTTCGTCCTTTTCATTTCTTCATCTATTAAACTATCTTGACATTGAATCTTTCTTTTGGTCTTCTGATTTCTCTCCTGTCCCTCTGCAGTGGGGGTTGAGGGGGAGTGAAAAAGCAGATGTGTGGTTAATTTTAGGCTTCGTGTTCTGTCTTCATGTAAACAGAAAATACAGAAATTAACCAAAGATGTGAAGAGATTTCTGAGAAGTTGTTAAAAAAAAACAAACCCAAACCACAAAATAAACAAAATGCTCCAAACAAAACCCTGCACCCTCCCTCCTCATAAAGCATGGAATGATAAAGGGACTAGATTTTTCATAAATAGTAATTTTCATCAGAGCATGGCAACTACTTGTCATCACAATTTCCAGAAATTATGATGGATGTTTGGACATATTAATGTGGGCTTTCTATAGCATGACTACTTTTAAGTATTTGAAAGAATGTATGAAAGAAAGCAAGTGAAAGCATTTTTGTATTATATGGAATTTAAGGATGGAGAAGGAGATTCATCTCTTCAGTTCAAAGATCTGACTTGATCTTCTGAACTCTGTTTATTGTCAATGTCTTACAGAAGAAAAGTAAATTTATACAACAATACAACAACCCAGGTTGAAAAGGACATCAAAAGATCATCTGGTCCAACCTTTAATTCTAAAGTGCCATTATTTCTGTAGTAAAGATGAATTGCACTTTAGAACAGCCTGATTCTCTTCCTTGGTTGAAAAGAAGGTCCAGGTTGGAGAGTTGAGATGAAAACCAGTTACTCATGTGTTTTGGGTGAATGAAATACTCAGATTTATTTTGTGCCTACATGGAGTCATTGTTCTATGAATATTCTTTTTGTTAGCTACAAAGAATAGTTTCTTCTTCCACCTGCTCCCACATTCCTGTTTTCTGAAATAGGTCTTCCTTTTTTATATACTTCCTTTTGGATTCCTAAATTTGTTTCAGCTAGAATCTACCAAATTCTCTCAATGTATTATTTAGGGAGAATATTTTTAGCCTACTAAAATGTTCAATACATTGTTAGTATTGAAAAATACATATTAAAAAGAAGACAAAACTTTTCTTATTCAAGAGCACATAAATATAATAATTAAAGCATGACTAACAAACCAAGTGACATCATAATAATTATAAAGCAGGTTGCTATCTCATTCAGAGTTTTTCAGGTGTGACTTGGTTAATTTGATGTGTCACAACTACATTACTGATGGTTCCCATCAGCTGGACCAACAGAGGTGTAAAGGATGCTGTTATGGACAATATTTTCTGTTAGAATGTTTAAAGAATGAAGTGAATTTAATGGAAATAAAAGTATGTTAAAATAAAGAACAGTTTAAGACATTGATAATAATATTTGAACTATGTCACAGAACCTTTTTTGGAAACCAATTAAAGAGAAAAATAAATGTCCAATATAAAAGATAATGGAATAAGGAATGTTTTTCATATTACTGTCAGTCCAAATCAAATCAAGAGGCTAGAAAAGATAATTAGTCCAGAGCATAAGTTCAGATGTTTAGTCTTGAAAATGCTTAAACAGTAAGGAAATCAATCCATCTTAGCCTCTGATGTTAAAAATACATTGTTTCATTGGATTTTTCCTCAGATTAAGTTATGAGATTGATTTACAGAAACAACTTCAGAGCAATAACTACTCAGGGTTTTAACTTAACTGCAAATACCTCAAACTAAAAATACTATGTGACTGTTTATACTTTGACAAGCTCACATAAATAACAATATTTTTTATATATTTGATTGTTTATAACAGTACTTTGGTAAACCCCCTCCAAATCTAAAAGAAGTTGAGAGCTAAAAATAGAAGGTAAGTTGTAGATACACAGTTTGTGGTAATTGGGAGTGGGGCTGTGGCTGAGCCTCATCTCCAATGGGCTACAGCTGTGAGCAGCAGGTGAGCAGCACTGACAGCAATGAGACAGGGAGTGCCCAGGGGCACTGACCAACACCAAAGGGAGCAGAGGGCACTCAGGTGCAATGCATGAACAATCAGGGGTATAAAAGATTGGGCTAAAGAGCAAAAAGAGCAGATACTTGCAGCCTTCTGGTGAGGTATGGTGCTACTCTGTATGGGCAAATGCTTAAAGCTTTCTGATATTGTATGGTGCTGTTCTGTGTATCATGGCTGCCTTGACTGTGCAATATGCTGAGACAATAAGTATGTAAGTTAAAATTATTTTTGAAAAATTGGTTTACAATTTAGAGTGTTCAAAGAAAATTAGAAAGACTGAAGACATAAAACCTTGGAAAAAGGGAAGGTAGTTATTATTTCTTTGTTCTTATTTTCATGTTATCTTCTGACTTAATTTTTTTTTTCTTGATGTTGATTTTAGTTTAAATGGATGCTTAGTGTCCAATGGAAGAAGTAAAGCTGCTCTTCCACTGGAGTGTGTTTGACTCAGCTGTGATGTGATCACAGACCGTGAACAGATCATGACTCTGCAAAATTATCCCACATAGGCTAGAGGAGTTACAATTTTTCATTAGACTTCTGTGGCTATCAGAGATTCCTGTGCTATTTTTGTAGCACAGTGAAGGGAGGCAAGTGCCTTTTCCTTTATATTGCATATATATGAATTTGGCACTTTGTGCCACTTAAAGATAAATACTGAAGTGTGAGATGGTGCATTGGGCTTTGCTGTATCTGAAGACAGAAGCTACCAAGGTCAGTAGATGCAGAGGACACTCTAGTAACCATGCATCACGCTGCCTCCTTGTTCACCTTTGTAACACTTGTTGGAGCTCTTGTTTCACAAACTTTGAGGGATTGTTCATTCCTAGGGCTGTTTCTACACCATCAAGGGTAGCAGGGGCCATTCTCTAACACCAAGGCCGACTGGTAGGGCACTGCCCATGTTCATGTAAATCTCTTCCTCTGCAAAACATATCAGATGCATCACCACTGTGCAATGAGAATGCTCGTTCACTCAAGATGAACTGTTCATTGGCTTGAACCAAAACAGTACCAGGCTTGGTGCTGTCAGTAGGACAGCATGGGTGATCGTGACAATATGGATAATCATGGAGATGGGGTTTTTCAGATGGTACCTTTTTCTGGGGGTTCTGTTTAGTTCATTATTTCAGATTCTCTCTAGGAGTCCAAAGTAGCCCCAGTTCTTTACATAGCAGTGGCTGCTCCTCTGCTGACTTTTTTTATTGTGATTAGCCTCTCTCAAATTAAGAGAAATCATTGCTACTGAAAGCATTAAGCCCAACAAGTATCAAGTTCAAAGCATAGATTTTCTTCCTCCTACTGAATTAGACAGGCTCAAGACTTATTTTTGTTGCCATGGCCTTATCCTCAATAATGGAAGTAATGAATATGGATTCATGTCAGTGTAAGCTATATCATGTCAACTAGATGAGCTTCTTCTTAAATCACATGGAAAAAGTTGTGCTCTTACTGTGCATTATTAACCAGATTTGTAATTGTGGGTTGACTGTATGCTGCGTTTTTAATTAGTTAAAATACAAAATTACTTGTTTACATAGTTGCCCTTAGTACTATTATTTTCTTACACCACAAGATTTTAATTTTTCTCTTAAAAAAAGTTTATAAATAATGAAAATTAAGTCTACTTGCAGTGATAGGCTAAGTTCTTTGTTATGCTTTTCTAAACTTTATTCTGCTTGGGACATAGATCTAAAACTCAGCTATTCACTACCATACCAGTATTAAATTAGATACTCAATAAATAGTCTTACTCAGTCTTTCATGCTCTATTGGTACATCCTGACCATCAGGTGCAGAAAATAACAGCATTACGATCCTTTTTTATGGTGACAAGCACCAGTACTTGTATGGAGTTTTCTTCCTCAAAAAAGGGAAGTTATGAATGAAGGTCAGCAATTACTCCCTTTACTAATCTCCTTCTCCATGACCTGAAATCTAAACACTTCCTCCCTGCTCCTTTGACTTTCTAATCAGCTAAAGATATGATATTACTCTGTAATCCTTTCTGTTACCCTTATCTAAATTCTTCCATCAAATTCCCTTTGCACAGCATGTAGTTTTTTTCATTGTCTGTAACACCGAGGATAGAATATTTGTTTTGGTATTTAAAAAAGTCTCTGATATTAATGTAAGTATATGATATTGAATTACAGTGTTGTCCTGCAGCTCGTATTGACATTAGCTGACTTGCAATCTACCAAAAAACTGCTGACAACTTCTGTATCCAAGATATCAGCATATCTGGCCCATTTTCAGGGCTATGAGTTGTATGGGTCCTGAGATTTGATTGATACAGCCATTCCATTACAAAAAAGCTTCTCCTAGGCCTGTTTTTGTTCTGTATTTAATGTTGCAAAATGTGTAACCTTCCCAAGAAGAGAGGATACAAACATTGTGTGCTCCCTTGGTGATTACTCCTACCACTAGATTAAGATGCAGCCAGCTTGTGTTTTACCATGGTTTTATTTTAGGTACTTAAGGAAACTTGAAGATGCCTGGTTAATCTGCAATTATAGACAGACCCCAGGGCATCTAGATCCATAAGTCAGGCTTGGATCAGACAGATTTGGCTTCAGAAGGCTGGAAAACTTCCTGCTGATTATTTGTATGCTTGAGTAATCTTGCCCCTCACTTCAGTGGCATGAGCTTACCTGTGGAGATTGACGAATAGCATCTAAATAAAATCTACAGTTGTAGTGCTTTTGGATTTGTTCTGTTTGCCTAGATTTAGACCATTGAATGAGGTAAACAGACTACCTCTATTTGGAACTTCAAGTCAAATAAGATATAGCTGAAATGCCAGATAAATTAGAGACCACCTAATTTTTTCAGGACTGTTTCAAAAGAAGAATGTAAGATTTGGTCCATAAGGTTGACCTTGCTATATTAAGACAGGCAAATGTTTCTATTAAAAAAAAAATTAAATTATTATAGTTTCATGTGAAATTAATAAGTAATTCAGTTGCTCTTGACTTTAAAATTGTGAGAAAAGCAGTTCTTGCCTGACCGAGCATTTGTTCAAGTAATAATTTTAAGGGAAGCATCTAGGTTACAATTCCATTCAGCCCATATTGGTTTACCTTTAAATTACCCTGAAATTCAGCAGTTAAGCAAACTTTTAATAGCTGCAGTGGTGTGTGCTACAGTGCTGCCTGACACCCTTGGTAGAAAAAGCTGAGCTAATGAGATCTCGTGGAATAGAAATCATTTGCTTTGAGCTATTCTTTCTTTTTCCTTTGAAAAATCATACTGACAGTTTGACTCAATAGGTCAACTGGATGTGGAACTAGCTTTTCACCAAAGATGTGAAAATCTCATAAATGTGGGGATGGATTGGACCTCAAACTTTGCCCGTTATACCTTTGTCATACAGCTGAACGGGAAGAAAATCAGTACAAGTTGTGGTATAATGGCAATGGTTTATAAAGAACATAAACTTTTTTGTTAAGGGGAAAAAGCTTTTTAGGCTAATTTGAGTGTATCTCAGTAAGTTGAGACCACTAGTTAAAAAAAATTAATCAAAGCAGTGAGTCATGTGGAACATTCCTTTTCTCTGACTCCGAGTCCTGGTCTCTCTGAGAATAAACACTACAGGTAGTAACTATAACTAGGTAAGGGATAAATATTCAAGAGAATTGTCTAAAATATGGAGAGCAATCCGTAGACTTGAATAAGAATTCAATGTGCTGAGTTTTTTGTGTTATTACTGTCTAAAACAAAAATACTTGCATTTTACTGCATCTGTTACCCTTCTTGTTTGCAGAATAAAAAAGCTGTGTGAACATGCAGGCTTGTCCTATGATTTACTACATATGGATCAGATTCCCAGATATTACTGGCACTATCCGTTTATTCATAAATTGCTCTCCTCTACAAGTTTTCAAAGCCATTTCTCATATTACAAGATTTCAAGTAAATTAGAATATTAAACATCTCAGTAACCAAATAACTGTTTGTAAGCTTCAGCAACAGCTATACATTGTCCAGTAGTTTTCCAGTATAAAGATGTTTCAATGGACAATGAATATGCTACTTCTATTTATTTGGTCAGGATGGGGAGGAGGAAAACTGCCTCTCTATTTAGGGAATCTTTATAGCAATATAGGAAGATGCTGCTCTTTTTTCTGTATTTAAAATGCAGATTATTGTAAAAATCATTTTCCAGGAAGCTGGATATGCTAAATAAAAGGCAAGCCTTTTCCTGGTTGTTGTGGGTTTTTTTGTTTGTTTTTCTTTTCAGTTTGCTCCGTTGCTGTTGTTTTTGTGTTTTGGTTTTGTAGGGTTTTTTTAAATGCACGTTTATTGATTAATTTTCAGTGTTTTCTGTACTGTTATCTTTTTCTTCCAGTCTTTCTCCTTTTTAATAATGTTGTTGGCCTCCACATTAATTCTGAAATGAGTGGGAACTCTTATTTTAAGAAGATTTTTCAATAGCAAAATGTCTTTATATGGTTTCAATCACTGAACTATTCAGCTTTAGTAACTGGTCTATGTGCTGTTTTCTTTAGGCACATGTTCTGCTTTTGCATTTCTAGTATTTTATTATCAGTATGAAATAAACCAATCCAAACCAAAGTCCAGAAGTTCTGAACTTCTGCATGTGGATTTGTTTAGAGTCTATGACTTTAGACCATGCTATCCAAAACCATTTGAAAATGACACATGAATAAACATGAATTGAAATCTTCCTTAAACATTTTAGATGTGAAAGTTTAAGAGCCTACTGGCAAAATTGGCAAGAAACTGAGCGGTGTACACACTGGGATGTGTGCACAGATGCCTTTCCAACCATCCCATTCTGTTCATCACTTTTGGAAACAGATCACTGGAATATTCAGCAGTGTGAAGTCTGTCTCCAATCTGTTAAATAATAATGTTGTGATAGTACTGTGAAGACTGCAAACAGGGAAGTAAATTAAGCACCATTGGAAGTATGCACCTATCTATTCCACCCCTGGGATCAACATCAGCATTTATGTATCTTGGATATGCCATGACCTTTCTCTAAATCAACAACCTTTCTTGTGGTTCAGAAATTATATGTCTGTGATTGTGACAGAGTAAAACAAAAATGGGCATGGCACCTTTTGAGTAATTCAGATTTACCAAAGAACACAAGTCGGGCTGTAATCATAAATATGCAGCTAAACTCAGTACAGTAGTGTATGGATTAAGATGAGAAATTACCAAACGGAAAAAGTCAAGGCATAACATGCTGCAGAGAAAAAGAAAAAAAAAACCTAAAAACTTTTGAAAAAGGTAAAATCATATCTTCAGATAGTGTGGAGGATAGAATCAGTGTTGCTGATTTTAGCATTGAATCACTAGCCTTCACTTCAATAATCTCCTGAGGACTCAGTGTCATGTCAAGAACTCATTTGAATAACATTCAAAACATTATATAGTTCATGTCATCCTAAAACTGTGGAGAGAAGAATCTGCAAACAACAGCAATCATCTCAATGAGAGAAAAATTCCCTGAAGACACTGAGAGCTTAAAGAAGAAAGAAATTTAGGGTGGGAAGCAAGGTTGAAGCTGAAGCTCCACTAACAGAAGCAGACACTGAAGGAATGGCTATACACACACACCTTGGAAACCATTGATGTCAATCTCTTTTTATTCTTTCCCTTGAACATGCTTATCACCTGCCAACTAGCTATTCATTCTGCTGGAGAAGCTTGTTATCCCAAACCAACATCTAATTAGATATTCCATTTTTTTCTTCTTTTTTTCTGTATTCCTTTCATCTTCCTCTTTGAAGTCTTTCACAAGCAAGGAATTATTTTGGTCAAAAAGCACCTGTGAAGGTTGTCCATTACACACACACACCCCTGCTCCAATACCCCAACTTTTAATTAAGTCTGTCTTCAAAAATGATCTTTGATGGATAGTCCACACCTAGTGACTATAGCAATACTCTGAACTTTCCTGCCTCATAGGAAATTGTGTTATTATGTTTAAAAGGTGAGTATCCATGTGGCAGTGTGCAACTATGTTTCTTTTGCTTCTTATTTCAAATAACAGTTACTAGAAAATTTTCTCAAGTTGTTCAGAAAGAACTGCATTCAATAGAAGAAAGTGTGATTAGTCTAAATGAGAGATTTGACCACATATTTCAAAGCTTGTAAAAATCTTAGAATATCAATATTTGCTGAAAGACTTGCAAAAAGCTGCAATGTCAATTATAACACTTAAGACTATTGCTACCATTTTTTAAAAATTGCATTTTTCATTTTCACATTTTTATTGGTGCTGTTGTACCCACATTTATGAAGAGGTGTAGTGTTGGCTTAGTCTTTTAGAATGAGCATGTGATATAGCTTGGAAGACTGTTCCTTTTCAATCCAATTCAGCTGTGATACTCAAGGAAAGAAGTAGTATGACAGAAGTATCAGAATTCACTGTAGGTAGGTAACGTAGTCTTTTGTAGACGTTTCTGTGTGCTTTACAGAAATAGTGTATTTAGGACTTCTCAAAATTCCTGCCAAGAACTATCTGAAATGTAATAAAGCATACAGGAGAGTCATGAGTAGTAAACACAACAGTGTTACATTAAACTGAGTGCTGGATCAACCTGGTTTCTCTCAGTAGAATGATGTGCTTGCAGATCAAAAATTAATATACATATACAATATTCTTAATGACTGAAAACCCAAGATGTTCATCCACTGGTCAAGCTGGTGGTCAGCTCCAGGAGGAATTCCCTGAAAGTGATCAGCAACAGGAATGAGGGATAGACATCTACCTGTGTAGCTGCAGAAAAGAATTTTTGCAGTTCCCATTCTTCCTGTCAAAAAGATCTGTATGCCACTCAGTCCTTTGTATTTGTAGGTATTTAAAGCTGGTCTTGGTGTATTTATGTTTCTTTTACAGAAAATAGTGTTTTTGAAGATTTTGCCCCATATATTGTTACTGTCATTGAAAATATTGTCTGTCCCTACCAGCACAGACCTGAGATGAGCAAAAGCCTTTGCAAAAGGAGAGTTTGAAAAAGTTCATTGGCTTCCACCTTTATCCTAGGCAGGTCTACATCCTCTGTCTTTAACAGAAGACATGAGTATTCAGAGGCAGGAAACTGAGTACTTAAAATATACTGGAAGAAGTATTACTGACTGGAGTGAAAATATTTTTTTTATGTCAGCAATGGTTTCTGCAAGTGATGAGGAATATAGTCAGTGGGAGAAAAGAGGAGAGAAGGAGAACAGTAACAATCTTCTGCATAACAGAAGAAAGGGCATGAAAGCTCTTCTGATAGTCCAAGTTCTACATTAATCTTCCGAATTGTGTGAGGAAAAAGGGATGTTTCTCTCAAACTGGGAAGTAGATAGATATGGTTGGTTTAACTGTCTGGAAAACTGCAGGGTTGATGAAGGCAGGTAAATGAATGAATAGTTCTGCCCAACAGCAGCTTTTTAGTGCACTGTTTTGCTTCTTACACTCTGATCACCTAATGCTGGATTTAGGCAAAAGGAGCACTTTACAGTAGCTGCTGTGATTTTTGTGTGTAATGAAGAGGATGCTCCCTTTTCTCTGAACCATCACACAAAGTGAGAGCAAGAAAGGCTTATGCTATTTGAAGCCAGTTTTGGATGGGTTGTGGGCTGATGACAGTCTTTAATGGAGAGGATTGATGATTTGCTCTGCACAAGTTATTGCTTGCTAACCCCTAGAATTAAGTTAAAAAGGTTGTGAACTCAGCTAAACCACATCTGGATATGGTGCCTGTACTTTGTGTGTCAGGCTCAGTGATTAAGTTGCCTCTAGCATTTCATAGATTTGTAGAGCCTTTCATTTTCAGCTGTTCTGTTTCCCATCAGCTGCTACACAGTGATGGGTCTTCACATGAAACTTGCAATGTGCTGTCTAATTAATGAATGCATGATAACCATGTATTTATTACCATTATTTTTAAGTAAAAGATTAATGAGTGAAATTCAGTAGTGATGCAGAAACACAGTGCCAGGCCTCAGTCCCAGTAAGATCTATGGCATATGCAGAGTTTCAGGCATCTATGCTTTTGGCTTGGAAATTCAGCTGTTAAAACACTTGGCTATCTGGTTTTTTCCTAGCATGGTGATTATCCTCCCTAGTGAATGATGAACCTTACATACTTATAAACTTTCTCCAATTTAAAATATGGAAAAATACTATTGAAAGAACTACAGGATTCAGAAGAATCCTGGTTTAATTTATTCGAGATGCATTTCATACTGGATTTCTACATGTCATACTAGATTTCTACATTTAAAATGTTTTAATAATGTGTATTTTTACATGTATATGGTTTTACTGTCTAGGACACTGTCATAGCTTTTTTGCTTCTGACTGCTGACAGAAGGAAATTAATCAAATATAATTTGTGTTAGTGAAAGGAAATTTCTACTTGTCCAACATATGCAAATGCAGCCTGCTTTAACATAGATGTTCACTCAATTATAGCTCGTCAGCTGCCTTCCTCTTCTAAAATATCCTACAGACAAGAATGCCTGTGTACTTGATAGAGCAATGTCAGAGCAGACAAGTGTTTAAGAAACTGAACTCTCCCCTGCAGACCTCCTACCCCAGCTCCAGAGAGCCACACCTTCTTCCAGTCCCCCAGGTCAAGCGTGGGGGACTGACACAAAGCTCCTGCGATATATTCTGAATGCAAAATTGTAGGGCTCTTGTAAATCACCAAGGAAATCAACCCCCCAGGTGGAGGAAGTGGGATGAAGAACATCCTCCTTGTAGCTCTGTCCCAACAGAGCCAAAGGACATTGGGGGTTTGTGCCTCTCTGAGTTGGTTCCAGCACTGAGTGCTGCTTCAGCATCGTCCTGTGCACTGCCAGTGAAAACTTCTGTGATTCATTCCTCTCATCCTGCTGCAGTTCAGAATGAGATGCTGTTCTTTTTGTTCTACTAATCCCAATGTACTAGTTAATAAATTTTGCCCACAATTTTTTTTTAATTTTTTTCTTTATTAAAGCCCTGAACAAATAGAAAAAAAAGCTTTTGTAACTTGTACTCCAGTGGCTTTCTTGCAAAACAATTACTTAAAGCACATTTTTGTACTACATACAAAAAATTACAGCTCATACATTTTGTAAAATTCATCCATATTAAAAAAAAAACTATTCAGGGGGAAAAAAATGTGATTATCATGACAAAAAAAAAAGGAAAATTCTGTTTTCCAACATGTATCATATAATGACTGTTGCTATTGAACTAAATAAAAAGAAAATACACTAATTCACCTCTTCTCCTACTCCAGCTATCAGGTGACCAGCAATTTGGCCTGTTAAATTTTTTGTAGTACCATAACATATTATAGAAATGTCTGTAAGTTTATGTAGTGTATTGTGTCACTAGTTATAAATAGTCCAAGACTTGTTACACCATCAAAGCTGAGGAGTAAGCCAAGACACCCATAGTCTTTTGTAGACGTTTCTGTGTGCTTTACAGAAATAGAGTCAAAGCTGCTTTGACTCTTTTATAAAGCCTCTTGTTTAACGTGAAAATCTCAAGGACATGCATCCCCAGGGGTGGTTGTCTTATGCTCCAGTAATGGAGATTAAATTTGTGGTAGTTAGCTAGCTAGCTCTTTTTCTAACAAGAAAACTAAAATTCATTAAAAACTAATTAGGAATGTATAGGAGGTTAATACTCCATGTTAAGCCTTATTAATGTGAGATAAGTAATTCATAAAGTATCAAAGGACTGCAATGGACAGAATTAAGAAGAATTATACCACCAAAAACTACATTAAAGCAACATTAAGGGTCTTGTTTGAGCTTGAAAAACCCAGGAAATTCGGAGTGAAAGCTAAATCTCTGATGCCAGCTCACTTTTTTTATGCTGGGGTAATGCCTATGATGGTCCTCCATTAAGAAGACTCAGAATACATCATTAGGCATTCCTTTTCTACCACTGAAGCTTCAGTATTAATTACAAGAGAAATAAATCTTGAAGAGTATAGATTGACCAAATGGTTTCACAGTCTTAGGATGCTTTATATGCAAATTATTGGCTAAATCTGAGATATGTTTCTTCAGATCATGCTTACAGCTGCTTTCCAAGGCGCAGTGACTTGCAGTTTTAGCAGTCAAAAGAGCTATTAGGCTGTAATACTTGTTTTCTAAAGTGCAGTGTTTTGAATGTCACAAATTTCTAAATTAAAAAAAATAATTATTTTGTTTTGGCTTTTTTTTTTAATAAGCTTCTTTCAGTCTGACTTCACAGAATAATTTAAAGTGAACAATGTTTCACAAAATCATACAATATTATGTATATTAAATAATCTTCATTGTGGTGCTCCAGCCTCTACCCATATCCAGCCCTATTCCAGCTTCATCACTGCAGCTGCAGTGAAGGCACATGTGCTAATGTCCCCCCACCCCAAGCACTTCTGCCCCTTTCTAAATCCCATTAAGTGCTGATGTAAATGTCAGCTACAGTCCCATCCACTACAGCACTTACTAGAAAATCTTGTACAAGTTTTCTTCAGCAATGTAAGAATTACTGAAATGACATTTGGGTGAAGGATTAGAAACTGGCATATGTGGGATCCTGTGCTTAGGGAAACCTTGTAGAATGGGAGGAGAGTGAAGAGGAACAGGGGAAAGAATCTATGTGTGTAGGAAACCCTCACATATGTTCCTTATCATTCCAGTAGCAAATCCCAAAAAAGGAAAGTAGAAAAATCCCAATGATTTTTTGACCTAGCAAAAGGATTTTTAGATTGTAGACAGTCAAAAGAACTGCTTGCTCCTGCATGTGGATGGAAATGCCAGGGAAAGCTGGCCTTCTACAGCCTATATCATGAGTAACATTCGAGGGGGATATTTCTCCCAGGCACTTGCTTCCATTAAAAATGAAGTGCAGGCAATAGATTTTTAGTTGAAGTGAATTAGCATTTGTACGTTTTGCTGCAAAAGTGAATTTTGAAACTGATTTGAGTGATAAAAAAGTAAAAAGATTTGACAACTTAAACACATTAAGAAATACTAATACCTTACATTTTAAGTGCTTTTTATCCCAAAGGAGCTCTAAGTGCTTTATAAGCTATGTAGATGAATTACTTCATGCATCACTGAAATGCAGCCACCTCTTTCAGTAGAAAATGGGACTGGCTGTACAGCACACAGCCTTATGATGCAGTATTGCTAGACAGGCAGAGGAGGATGCTGAGGCTTGGAATTATTTCAGCTCACCCAGGTGAGAACATCTCTCATGTGTCTGCTTTTGATTCACCTCCTGAATAATGAAGTTCAAGGCATTTCTTTGGACACCAAAAATGATGGCTGGGCCAATAGATGAGTGCATGCCTTGGGAGGGTAATTCAAACCTGTATTTCATGATGTCCCTAAGTCACAGCTGTCTGTGGAAGTATGCTCTTTGTACCAGAGAACATACATGGAATTCTCTGAACTTGTTGGACCAGAGCCTCAGGTACAGACAGTTCTAACCTCTCTGAATATTCTTGCACATCTGAAGATCCTTGAGGAAGTTGGGTAGCTGTTTTGATAGCAGATGAGATGAGACTTCTTGGGGAGATTTCTCCTATTCCAATTCCTTATCTTTGTACTATAAAGCATTTTAGGTTTTCTTTATGTACATTGCTTAACTTTACCTGTATATATTTCATTATATTGACAATGAGCTGTGTGAAAAATAGAAAAAGTAGCTGTCTCAGACTTAAAAGTATGGAAATCAAAATCCCACTATTATTGGTTAAAATTAGCATATTTATAGCAATTCTAACATGAACAAGTTATAAAATACTAAAGAAACAGGAATTCTTTTGCCACTGAATAGAAAAAAATTGATTCAGTGAATTCAAAGTGGACAAGTAGATTTCTTTTTCAAAAGTATGTTGACAAACCATTATAGAATTTCTCTCTCTGTTATTGCAAAGATAACAACATACAATATTCTTTATATTGGTAATAATATATTCACCACACCCTGCTACTTGCCTGATGTGAACTGAAGTTCTCTCACTGTTTAATAGAAATTCAGAAGGGATCTGCATGTTCATTTTGCATAACTTTTTCAGAGTAAGGGCTATAGTATTTACTTGTTGCTCCTCCACAGGATCTAATAATTAGCTGCATAACTAGAGTATGCTTTGGAGGAGAAAAAATAAAACAAAGCATACAAAAACCCTAAAAAAATATATCTTCTTCATTTACTAATTTATTAATCCCTCAGGATATAAAATCCCACTTCATCACATGGTGAGGTGATAAACTACAACCCCCATTCCAGGTATTCTCCTAATTTCTAGAAAAAGTTTATCTCTCATGACCTTCAAAGGCCACAGAGACCTCTACTATATCCTTTTATAGGGCATGATTAAATAATCTTTTAGGTGACATTCCTCAATATTTTCATCTGAAGTCATTTTTTGACATTTCTCTAAACCCTGACTGATCTTTCAATATTTTTGAGCAGATCTGACTTCAAGAGTAGCGTACAATATACCAGATATGAGCTTCCTAACTATGCATACAGAAGTCTCTTCTCTCTGTTTATTGCCTTAGCTCTTTCAGCTCCAGTTTCACACAAACAAAAATGATGCATTTTACACAAACAGATAAGCACATAAAACATATGCACAAACTTCTGTTGGCAATAGTTGTTTTGCTCATCTATTGGATACTGCAAACAAAGGCAAGGAGCAAACCTCAGTTTTACAAAAAGGGAGCTTGGTTAACAACCTGCCTAAACCTTTAGGTTCTCCTGCAGAACTTGGCTGACAGTTTTTCAGTGTATGACAGAGCTCTCATGACACAAAGAGAGTATATGCCCCTTTTCCTCAGCTACATGTGTAGAGACTTGTCTTGAGGAATGCCTGATAAACACAGCACTTTTAGAAGCCTCTTGAAAGCTGTTAGGATGGTGTTCTTGGGATATGGAAGGGTTGTCTGTGGGGTATGGCAAGTCAGACCTCATTACAGAAAACATCCCACCAAAGAAGACTTCCAAATATATGTTTTTCAAGAAGCAACAAATAGTTAAAATAGCTGATCACACTGAACAGTTCATCATTTGTATCCACTTAATATCAGAAGATTTATAGGAATAGGTGATCCTAAACTTGTAGCTTTGAGCAAAAAAGCATGTTTGAATTTTTATTCTATCCTAAAAGGAACAGTTTATCCACATAAATCTTATCCACAGCTTGTTTAAATTCCAATTTTTTTTGGTGGAATAGCCAAGTAAAAAACCACCAACTATAGTTTGATTTTATTATTTTTATTAATTTCTACTAAAAAACATACAGAAACTGGACAAGAAGAGAACACAGCTGCCTATAGGAGCTATGGTCAACATAAGTTCCTTTGTTTCTGTTTTTTTGTGCCATTTACAAGCAGACTTGTACTGTGCTACATCCTCTGGGCACACCACTGCCCAGGTACCTGAGAAACACATGAAGGAAAATACATTTAAAATGTGCTTCAAGTCCAAAATAGAGGGCTAGTTTGCAGAAATATAAAGAAGCCACAGAATCACAAAATATGCTGTGTTGAAAGGGACCCATCAGGATCACTGAGTTCAAGTCCTTTCTCTGTATCAGATGCTTAAGGATTCAGATAAATACATTTGTCAGATATTTCTCAGCAGCAGTGTAGAAATTCAGAATGTTCAAGGACGTTTTTTAATCCTGTTGTGGTTGATCTTCATTTTCAAACGCCTCAATACCTTTGAAAACCAATTCCAGAATAAGTAAAGCTATTGTGTTAATAAAATAGAAATTTAGGAAGATTTCTGGTCCAGAATCTGCTAAGTACCCACTAGGCACATTCCAGTCACTGAAATGAAAGATTTTTAGAGATAGAATAATACGAGAAGAATATTTCAAATAAAATTTAATCTATCCCTTGGCTCACAGAAAGCAGACAAATCAATACTTTTCTCAAATTTAAGTAAGATATATGCCTCAAATTAGGTAGAACGACACACTGGGTCTTTGAAATTCTTTGAAGAGCATGATAAGATGGAATAAATATACTTTCAGGGAAAAAAAGCACAACTTAAATTCTTCCGTTTTTATTGTAGAAGTCTTTTCCAAAGTCACATTCTCAGGAAAAACTAAGCTGCCAAAAGAGTTATTGGCTAGATGAAGACTTTGAAATTAATTTTCTGTCATGACATTCACACGAAGTATTGTGTGGGGGTGAGTGGTTCTTACTGCAAAGGGTGTTGGCAGAGCCTTGACTGTCTCATTTAAGTGCCTCTGCATCAAGGACTTTTGGTAACCCTGTCATCAAGTTGCTTTCTGTCTTGTATGAAATATATCACCATTCAGTGCAACAACTCAAGTTCCAAGTCTAATGTGATTTCTTTGACATCTCTATAACTAAAATTCATTTGCTCAAAATTTGAACTACACTGCAGAATTCCATGAGTGAATATCTCTAGAAGTTTTTATTGGGGGCTTTCTGGTATTCATTCTAAGCTGTAGTAAAGGTTCTTTCATGCAAGGGTTGATATGCTTAGAAGTTAGGCATCTATCTTTTGAATGGGAATCAGTACTGATTAAGGAGGACTTAAAGTAGAAGTTGGATAAACTCAGCTTGAGGAATTGACCTGTTAGGCAAAATATTTCAAATAAAATTATCTGACATGAAGTGATGCAGTCAAAACCTTGCATTTCTGGCAAAAGAGAAACCTCTCTTTTTTCCTGGTCTTTTCTCTACTCCTGACATGCACTTTCCATCTGCTCTGTGGCTCTTCAGGCTCCTCTGGAGCTAATTTTGTTCGCTATTCTGGAAGAAAACTAAACCAGCAAGAAAAGAATGAGAGTTTTCCTTGAATTCAGTGAGTTGAAGCAGCAAACGATGGACTTTAGTGAAAACCCAGGCTAGTGTGAGGGAGGGGGTCTGGCAGCATGACCAGGAGCAGAGCAGGAATAGGGAGACAAGCTGGTGTGTGTTGGGAGCAGCCAGAGTGAGTCAGAGAGACACAGTGCTGTCTTTCACAGCTGGAGTTTCCCTGTCAGGGTTGTGTCCCCTCCTTTTTGTCACAACCTGCGCAGGGCTTCGTTACTCCATCAGTTTTGTTTTTCCCTTGAAATAAAGCCAAAGAAGAGGATAGAGCAGCTGTGGTCTTGATTTAGTTGGGCAAGTGAACTCTTCAACCAGACACAGGAATACCCATTTGCACAACCTTGAAAAGTTTTAGGGAACGCTTAGATTTCCAGGTTACAGTACTTTTTTGTTTTGTTTTATTAAATAATTTTCTTAAGCATTCTGACTAATTTTAAATTTGGCTGCACCCACTACGTGGGTCTTGCCCTTTGCTCTATTTACAGCTCCCCTGAATTATAATATAATAAAATGCAAATCCTGCAGAGGCCATTGCAAGATGACAGAACAGTTCCCAATGTTTAGAAGGCATCCCCTAGCCTAGAACATGGAATTTTGTGTTAGCAACAGACTGAGCAGTTCCTGCACCCTGTCTGTTAGACAGCTGCTGGGGTGACCTAGTCACTGAGCAGTGTGAGCAAGATAGCCTTTAATTCTGAAATTCTCAGTTGGATCTCTGGGTACAGGAACATACAGTTTTAGATGTATAAAGCTCAGCCTAGCATCTCCCACACTTTTAAACCCTTTCCTTAGAACTGCAGTTCTAAGTTCAGTGCCTTTTTAGGAATGCTTTGTTATTAATTTGATAATGGTGTAGAGCTTCTGAAATCATGATTGCTTTTGCTTGAGAAAAAAAGCAGAAGAGGACACACAGTAGCAGAAAATTAAGTGTGCCTCAGTGTAGTGCCTAGAGCAGCCCAGGAGGCACCCAGACAGCCCTCCAGAGTGCCCTAGCTCAGTCTTTTCCCTTCAAGGTGAGATAAAAAGATAATTTCTCCCTCTACACTCAGGAAAAAAAAAAGAAAAAAAGACTTGCTTCTTATCTCTGAAGACACTTGCTGCATCAGATCCCTCAACTTGAGGCATAAGGGCAAATTACTGTTCTCTTCTAATGATCCAATCTCCTTCAGCAGGACTCCCCTATCAGCTCCCATCAAATGATAACGGACACCTGACAGACGCCGGTCACCAGGCAACCCCTGTGCTCATCAACCCGCTCTCCTGGCTCCCTCATTATCCATCCCAGCTGGTGACACTGCAATGGCCTAACACCCAAGTCAGGGCCTTCCCTTTGTTAGCCCTCCAGGAGGCTGTGTATTCATTTTAGTCCAAACTGGAGAGCAGGTGACACGAGGAAGGAGTGATTTAGCAGTCCAGGCAGAAACTGCTGTTTGCAACAGGGTGCTGTCTGCAGGCTGCTCTTCACCATGGCCAAGGTAACAGTAAGTGGAACTAATGTGATTGTACAATCTAGTTTTGGTGCCAGTTCTGTTTTAAAAGCAAGCCTCAATTAAACTTACATGCAGTTAAAGAGCATATGTTTATGCAGCTGACCTCCACATTTGTCACCTTGGGTACCTGGAACCACTCTTTGCCTGAGGTACTTTTCTCAAAGACAATTATCATATTTGGAGGACTTCAGGGATACACAATGTTATTTATATTAGATTAGGGAGTAATTTGAATTAAGAATAATTGATGAAAAAAAGCAACAGAAAACCTGATTAAAAAATCACTAATAATCCATGTGACTCATGGAGCTACAGGCATTGTGTTTTGTTTAGCTTGGTATTAAAGAAACTATATGGCAGGCTGGAAGACCATTTTTGGGTCACTAGCTGTCTGATATCCATAAATTTATGTATTTTGCACAGGATTCTGTTGCCTCAGCCTGATCATCTCCATATCCATTCACCATCTCAACTAAAAGAAGCTAACAAGTACCACTTGCAAAGGATTTGCATGTGATTTGTGAAAATCTGCCTCCTGTGCCTGAGACCACAGGCAGAGTTCACAACTGAACTGCCTTCTAATAAGCAATTACTTCTGATTATTACTCACAAAACCATCAGTCCAGTCAAATCTGGGAAATCTGAGTGAAGTGTTAGTTTTTATTTTTTTTTCAGACACAGAATTAGGCAAACTAATATCATTAAAGTGAAAAAGCTCATAATTCAGAAAAGCACACATGAAGAATGAAAAAGAAGTCAAATAAGGGAGTTCTGATGTAAGCAAAGCCAAGGGGGAGGAGAGAGCAAGTTTCAATTCTTCCTTTCAGCTCTGCCAGTTTAACAAAGACCACTTTATCCATGATTGTGAGGATGGGGCTGAGCTTTAGTTGCTGATTTTTTCAACTAAGTCTGAAACTTGTGCCAACAAATGCTTCTTTTTTACAAGAAAAGTGGTTCCCAGTATTATATATGCATATTTGGAAGACTGCCAAAGCATGAGATGTCTATGAACAGATAATAAAGAAAATGTCTGTATACAGCACCAACTGTAGATCTCTGTCCTGTCTTTAACTTTTGCATTGTTCTTAGGGAAGAGCAGAAGAGTAAGCTGAACTGTTCCCACTGCCAGTTAGCCACTTTCTCAGCAAGTGATTTTCTTGTTAAGACAAACTTGTGCACTCTTATTTGCAGACAGCTAAACCTCAGACATGTAGGATGGTGCAAAAATTGAGAGATGGGATGAGAGGGAGAAAGGGAAAGATGGTGAATTTGGATCCTCATCCAAATGGTGTTCATTATATAAAACAAGGACAAAAAGGAAGCTGAAAAATGCAGATTCGTTTTTAGCGGACTCGCTTGTTTGTCTTTAACAAGGGAGAGAGCTTCAGGCTTTTTCTTCTCTCTTCTCAGTAATTTTTATGCACATATAAACAGTTCTTGAGAAAATGCCTAAGTGCACTGTATTCCCACAGGTATCACTGGATCTTCAGATTTATGAATAATGTGATTAATAAATCACTCCACAAAGATAAGACAATTTTTTTCTTAGCAACACAAAAAATATTAGACTGAAAAGTAAATAAGGAAAGCAACATATTGTAGAATGATAGACTAGTTTTGGATGGAAGGGGCCTTTAAAAGTCAACCAGTCCAATCCCCATGGCACAAACAGGGATGTCATCAATCCACTCAGTTGCTCAGAGCCCTGTCCAGCCTGACCTTGAATATTTCTGGGGATGGGGCATAATCCACCTCTCTGGGCAATCTGTTCCCATGTTTCATCATCCTCATTGTGAAAAAATTTCTTCATACATCTAATCTAAATCTACTTTCTTCTGCTTTAAAGCCATTACCCTTTTTCCTACCATAACAGGCCCTGCTAAAACATTTATCCCCATCTGTCCTATAGACCTCCTTTAAGTACTGAAGGGCTGCATGATAGAAATGATATTGGTATGTAATTTTTTATGTTTATTATTTTGGTCAAAATGGAACTTTGATTTCTAGTATATGTCTGTTTTTTCGGAAAAAGTTTTAAATGTTTGGCATTACTATAGTCTTTTGCACTCTGTGTTGGAGTATAAATAGTCAAATAAGATCTCCTGACAAAGTTATTACTTATTTGTTATCCCCTGTAAATACATGGTATTCAAGTTGTCATCATATTGATATAGCTACACACACAATGAAGCATAACAAAAACATGTGAAACAAAAACTGTTCTTGAATTTAGTGACTCAGTGCCATTAATTTTGACATTAACATTGCACTGTTTTGACTTGTTTCCACAATTGCTTACATGTTTCTAAAGCTATAATTCAAGTTTTTCTAAAGAATAGTTCTAACATATGAAAAAAATTACCACATGTAATTACAGTAATGTAGCTGTAAAGCCTCCCACAAAGATTTTGTATGATTACACAACTTTAGATGAAGAAGGAAGGGATTGGAAGACATGATCAGAATTATCAGAATCAATTATATTGTATTTGTCATTTCTTTCTGTTACTTCTCTTTTTTTTTTTTTTTTAATTAACATGGTGGTTCTAAGAATGAGCTGGTACCTTTATTTACCTACCTATACATTTTCCTTATCATGAAAATTAGGTCACTATGCTATAGTGAAATGCTATAGAAAAACTCTAGAAGCTGACTGAATGAGTACTCAGGCTTACAAAAAAAAAAAAAATAGAGATATATAGATTAAGTATAAATTAGCAAAATTAAAGCAAAATAACTCCCTCCAGCTCTGTTATGTGGCATGATAGAAAATAGAATTTTTGAGCACATCCAGTTGCTGTCTCACTCATCAGCCATCTGAGAGAACAAGGTGTAACTTCTGATTAAGTAAAAAACAGAAAGTGACCATCCCTAAGTAGAATATTTGATAATTTTTTTTAAGAATACTTATTTCTGTATTGCACAACACCAAAAAAAAAGAGATCAAGTCTTGTAAGTCACAAATATGCATGAATGATTACTGAGACAATTCCTCAGTGAGATAAAATTGAAAATTAAAAAAAAATTCAAATTGGCACCCACAGTTATCAAGTATCCATCTTACAATGAGGGAGGTCACTTCAAAAACAGAGAGTGTTTTATCCCAAGCTTCACTTCTGTGGTACAATTGGGAAGAAGCCAGAGGTAAAGCAGTAAACCATACCCCTGGCAAAAAAAAGGGAAAGCTAGAATGTCAGGACTGCAGTGTCAGGGGGAAAACAGCTGTTACTGAAAAGTGTTTTGTCCGCTTTTCTATTGCCTTGAATATTTTGCATTTCTTCCTCCTTTCTCCACCACATGTAAGGTATCACAGAAGGAAAACAAAGAGACACTGTAGATCTTTTCCTTCAAAGCCATAGCAGGCAAAGGTAAAGTTTTTCTCTGATTATATAAGGCAAATACAGTGTGTACAGGTGGACATACAGAAAAAAATATGCTGCCTTTTAGCATGAAAATCTTGCAGATAGGACATCTGTCAAATATAGGAAACATTCCACATGACACATTTTAATTGCCTTCACAAGCAGATTCAGAGACCTCTAAAATGTTGATTATGTCTGTTTGAAGATGGCATCCTTAGGTGCTGTCCTCCTCTTTATCTGTCCTGCCATCAATCCTTGATTTTTACCCATTATTTCCTTTAAAATATGACAAAACAGAAATGTGTGATATATGACTCTATAAATTGCAGCTTTCCCCCCAATGTCCCAGTTTTGGCTGGGACAGAGTTAATATTCTGCCCAGTGGCTGGTACAGGGCTGTGGTTTGGGTGCAGTGACATTAATATTGATAACAAGCTGATGTTTCAGTTGTTGCTAAGTCGTGCTTACTCCAAGTCAAGGACTTTTCATCTCCCATTCTCTGCCAGAGAGGCAGTGCTTGAGAGGCTGGGAGGGAGACTGGACAAACCAGCCAAAGGGATGTTGCATAGCTTGGAATGCCATGCCCAGTGTACCAGCTGGGGGGAGCTGGCCAGGAGGCACTGGCCACTGCCTGGGAACGGGCTGGGCATCAGTCAGAGGGCAATGAGCAGTTGTTTTGTGCATCACTTGTCCTTCTTGGGTTTTATTTCTTTCTTTTTGTTCCTCCCCTTTTCATTATTACGATACATTATTATTATTATCATTATTATTATTATAATTATTATCACTTATTTCAATTATTAAGCTGTTCTTATGTCAAACCATGTGTCTAGAAGGTTTTTCCAATTTTTATCCCCATCCCACTGCTGGGGTCAGGGGGTGAACAAGCAGCTGCATGAGATGTAGTTGCCAGCTGGAGTTAAACCATAACACTTGATTATAAAAGAATATAAGAGGAAAAATTATTAGCAGAAGATTGAAAGCAGAAGATTCTAGTGCATATATTTTTTAGTGCACACATTTTCTTTATTTTAACAGCCTATTTATGAGTTATCCTGGATATTCATTCTCTAGAAGTTAAAAATCCCTTTAGATCTAGACCAAAAGGGTGCTGCAAACTGCTAACTGATAAGAATCAGGCAACATGGCTTTCTGAACTGTTTTATTCATGTCAAATACATGGGGAATCATTAATTTTATAGTTTTCATTCATCCTTTTTCCTTCCAGAAATGCAGATGTTTTCTATAACTAAAACTTATACATAAAATTATTTTCAATTTGTTTCAAAACCACCGGCATATAAGAAATGAATAATATGTTATTCTTCAATAGCAGTACAATAGCTCTTGCTTCATACAAGAATTTTAAAATGTGAAAATAGGAACGCACAAATTGCTTAAATCTAGACAGAAGGCTGGAAATCAAGCTCTTAAGTTCTTGTAAAATTGGAAGATTGTACTCATTAGGTTCTTGAATTTTGAACTGATTGAAATATTCAGTGGTATGAGAAACAAGCTGGTTTCTGATTGCAGGAATTTTGCCTACAACTGTAAAAATCCTAAATTAGAGATATATATCACATGCATGGAATAGCATCTGCATCAAGCTTCAATTATGCAACCTAACTGGCCTTTTTCAGGACTTCTAGCAGTATTTATTTTGAAAGTTTCTTGGACAGATTGATTAGAATCAAGAGTACCTCCATAAACTGCCAATTTCTAATATACTTCCTAGGAGTGTGCAACATTTCTATGTCTGAGATATTAGGGGTTCTATTCACAATGATTGGACTTTTCAATCAGTCAGAGGAACTTCATAATAATGCTGTATTTGAATCTTATGGAGATACTCTGAATTGTAAACCACTAGAGATATCTAAATTTAGCCTGATGAATTCCATCCCAAGAGAATCAGTGCTATTACATAAACCCACAGGTTTGTTTCAGAGTGAATAGAAGAGGTAGGAACCTTAGGCTTTCAGTCAGAAATTCTGTTCAATTCTCATATAAATTTATTTCTTTTGCTGAGTGTTTGGTGTAGAGATTTTGGAACTGATCTATGTTACTTTTAATACAAGCTCTTGACACCTGCTTGGGATTATATGTCATTTAATGCCAGTTCCACACTGAAGCACAGTGAAAAAGGATAACAGGTAACACGTAGAAATTTCTTGAAGATGTAGCTGACACCTTTAAGTTTGCACATTATCATTTAGTTCCTGAAGGGTGAAAGAAGATAGAACTTGCATTTAACGTTCTGTCTGAAGTGCATTCCTACCATGTAATGTATTTGGACATTTTGCTCAATAATTCTTAGAAACGTTGCAATTCACAACTAAATCCCAGTATCAGTTTTTGGAGATTGAATGGAGGCTATAACAAGGGCTTAGCTTGCTCTACTGGGTGATCTTGCAATTTAAAAATATCCAAGCACAAAATGAAATTCCTACCTTCATGTAGTAATAATGTAGATCTTGATGTGATCATCTCTAATATATTTCATTATTTCACTATCATCTTCACTAAACACTGTATCTTTCTCTTTTTTCCTTTTTTTTAATTCAGTTCAAACAATATATGTTGCTACGCAAAAATTTTGTACTTTTTATTTTTCTCCCCATCTGCTAATCCTCTTGTTTTGAATAGGATAGTTTTCAATATTTATTTCTGAGTAGAAATACTTGAGTTTTGAAGCTGTACGTTGCTTTATTTTGGTGACTAGTTCTTTTTTGGTCTTTGTTGTTTATCAGTACAATTTCTGAGGATGATAACTAAATGCTAACAGCTTTCAGCAGTGGCATTTTAATGGAGGAACCTCAGTGTAAAAAGTACATTTAGTAAATACTTGTTATTAATTTTAAAAAAAAGTGCCCTCTCTTCTTTCAGTTATTAAAAATATTATGATTGAAACCCCAAAGTTGTGCTCTTCCTCTGCACTAGTTTAGAGAAGGATCTAGTTTAGTTCAGATGCATGGACAAATAGATTCTCAGACAACACTGCAGCTCAAATTCAGCCCCACTCTTCTTTCTCCCTCGTGCATATTGCTCTTTAATTCAGTAAATTACAGTCTGATGGCTTTCTGTTGCTGTTTTATTCTTCAAACACAATAATCTATGTGTGCATATTGCCTAGGATTAGAAAATCTCCTGTCAACGCTAATGTAAGGAAGTGCAGTCTGTTTGCAGATACCTTACAGTTTCAGGAAAGGTTTGGTCTGCCCTTACAGTACTGATGTCTCACTTCATTTTTAAGTAAAGAATAATTTTATAACACATCAGAGATTACGTGTTTATGCCAGGTAATAGCTACAGTTTTTATTACATGTATACCACTCCTCTTTTCATTTAAACCAAAAATTCTTTAGTGTCATTTAAAACTAATTTCCATTGGATTAAGGCTTCTCCTGACAAGAATTCCACTCTTCATGCAGATCCCTGCTCCTATTTTTGAGCATGAGAGTATTTGTTGGTCACATCACCAATCTGGAGATAGAAATATATCCTGGATTTATTCCTTTGCACACTGTAGTAGAAAGACAAAAGCAAATTGTTCCTGGCAGCTGTAGTTTCAGGAAACAGAGGTTTTTGTAAAGTTGCATATTTATAATGGTGTGTCAGCTGGCCAGAGGGTCTGCTAGTCGTGTTTGTTTTTGTGGTCTGATCCTATCACAAAAAAGTACAGAAAAGCTCATATTGATTGAGAAGGAGTTAACTTGCTGCTATAATGACTCTGCTGACTAAATGGCTGCAAGTTAAATTATCAGAAGTAATTGCAAAGAATGAAGGAGGAAAAAACAGTGGGAAAACAGGATCCAGTGAGAGCTCTCCTACAAAGTGCAACTAAGAGTTTGTAAGAGTTACCCTCACTCAATGCCAGAGCTCCCAGAGATACATTGATTTCCTCGTGAATTTCAATAGTCTCTAATCACAAAGAGATTATTCAGCTTGCCTCCGTGACTAACATAAAGATGTGGGAATAAGAGTAAAGCACTATATACACTGATAAAATTCAGTCAAATTTTTAAATTGCTCTTGGGCCTGTAAACTAATAAGATATAGTGACCCACTTAAGCAGCTTGTAGGAGAAAGAATCCTGCATAAAGTCAGCGAAACCCCCTTTCTTTGCTGAGATCATAGTTGTAGTGTGCTAAGCCTGCTTTTTTTCAGCAGCACTGTCTTCTTTAAATGCATGGAGTTAAATCACCTAGTTTACCAGCTGTGAAAATGTTTCACTGAAAGATTTGATTGTATTTGGACAGTTTATATTTAAGTGCTGAACAAATTATACATTTTTTTTTAAAGTATGATTGCACATGTGCCTCAATACACTTCAAAACACAAGAAAAAGAGACTAGGAGCCTTATGTGTTCAAGATAAATTAAATATATGGTTAGTGCAAATACCAAAGACAAATTAATTTTCATGTAAAATCCAATTTTTTTTCAATGCGTGCTTCTTTGTGGTACTAGGGAAACTATAACCATGGAACTGTTATGCCTATCATTAATACATACTGAAAAATTCCACAATGAGCTGGATTTATGGCCAGAATATGGGTATAGCTGTGAAAATAATCACTGTACGATAGTTTGAGACAAAATGAAAAAAAAAAAAAGGTGTTGCATAGGTAAAAAAATCCCCAAAACATGACTCTCAGGTGAAAGAAACCCTGCTTTTCCCCTTCTGTATCCAAAGCTTCTAGGAAGACTGGGATTAATTGCCAAGATAATTTTTTTCTGAATGCCAATGCAGGTAAATGCTGTAGCACAGGGCTACAAACAGATGTTCAATCCATTTAAGGGTATGCAGCAAATGTGATTGCTCAAGGCCTGAACTTTGCACAGGTTTCATAGAGATGTTAGGTGGAAGCCCAAGGAGCACATGCCAGCTAGTCAGGAGTTGCAGTAGCTATTAGTAAGACCTCAGTCTTTACAAATGAGTGACAGAGGAGTGACAGATGAGCACTGGGGGGTTGTATCTGCAGGACAGATCAAATGGTCCCTCAGTGAATTTGAGGGTGACAATTATGTAGGATCTTGGCTTTGAGGAGCATTTCGAAAAGGAAGAGGGGAAAACTCCATAAGTGATTTAGGTGCCTAAAGTAAGCACTGTAGTATCTCAGCTTGCCAGTAAGAAAGAATCTCTTCTTTATTCATACAGTAAATATCATCTGGAAAAAATGTCCACAAAGGCCTTGTAAACACAGCAGTGCTTTCCAGATGCTAAGTTACAAGCTGAGATAACCCAAGAACTGCACAAGGAGTTTAAAGACGTGTGAAATACATGCAACTTCTTTAAAGTTCATTAAGGTAGTAGCACATGAGATAAGCTGCTGATGTTCATAGAACACACACAACCTCTCAAAAGTTGTATCTTGTTCTGCAGTATATGGTCTGGCAGCACCTTCTTTAAACAATGTTTTAAGGGTTATATCTTTTACTTGGCACACAGAGAATGAAGCACAAAAATTCCATTAACAATAATAGAAGCTGTGTATCTAATTTCTCATTAACAGTTCTGATTAGTGTACACTCTTTAGTGCTAAAACATGGGTTTGGTGCAGCCTCCTCTTTCTTTAATTACAAAATGCTCTCCAAACCTATAAAACCTTTACACCTATAAAGTGCTGTACTTTTAAAAATAATTCCCACATAGATTATGTAATTTAATTTTTTTTTCCCTTGACTGGCATTAAATTATAGCTTTAGGTACTGCAAATGGATAATGTAAAGACTGATTTTGTGGGTGGCTGTGTACCAAAGCTTTGGTTACCTTTCTTACACCTTAAGCACAAATTAATTTGCTTTGATCTGTTTTCTTCTAATTTTTTTCTAAACTTTTTTATCATTTAAAATTCTGTTTCACATGACACAAAGACTAACATCTTTGAAGTGCAATTGTAAACCTCAGTGTGTACAGAGAGGTATACATGTATGATATCTATATCCCCTTGCCTTCAGCTATGTGTTTGAAAAATACTTATCTCATTTGGAAGAGGAAGGAGTACTTAGAGATCTAATACAGTCTCTCTTAGTCACCTATTATTTATGAGAACGCTTTAGGCAAGTGCTTTCAGACATGCTAGTCATATTTTTTGTATGTAGGCAATTTGACAGCAGCCTTGCTTAGATAAGTGAGTGCAGTCTTCATTGCATGTATTGCTTTAGATGCAGGGAAAAGTAATAATTGCTTTGTCAAAAATCTTCTCACATGGGCCTTAGCCTTCTGTGTTCCATAGGGCCATTTATATGTTTAAATATTCCTGAAAACTTCACTTTGCTTGTTAAGTGAATCCCATGGATTATTAACAAGCATTTGCAATTGTAACTCCTATTTCATAATACTGACCTACCTTTTTACAGCTTACAATTTTAATATAGATGTGTGGAATAGTGATGATTATGAAATGGAGAACATCCAACTGAAAGTTAACCAGTCAATAAAAATATAAATGATGGTACTGAGCTTTCCTAAGAGAAGGAGTACATAACACTGAATGTCTTATTTTTATAACATCCACCAATGTCTTTTCAGATAAAAGGCTGAGAAAGGAATTAATGTGTCAAAAGACTATGTTTTGCAGCCAATAAAGCAACAAAGCATTTCTTCCTGGGTCAACCTTAGCCTATATAGTAGATAAAATTGCACTGACCTTTTATCTGTATTGACAAAGATTTCATTCAACAGAACTGATTTCTGACTTTTATACTTGAAAAAGTTGTATACTTCAACACCTTGGCAATCAGACCTTTTCAGCCCAGACAAAATACACAGGTAACTGGGGAAGATGTTAGAAACTCTCTTTGAAGATCAACAAAGGCACTTCAGACAGGCTTCTAAGGTTTTTATACTGCTGTGGTTTTATTCCAGTTGTTCTTCTCAACACTTTTTTTTTCTTTTTTCAAAAATGGAAATAAATATAATAGGTATATCAAGATTTGTGTACAACTTTGAAATCTGAAGTTGATCTGATTTTCTTTTTAGGGACTGTATGGAAATGACTAAACATTAGTGTTTCTTATTCCTTAGATTTCTTTCTCAGGTTTTCAGATATTCTAAATGTATCAAAAGCATAATTAAATTGTGAACCAGAGAACAGCCAGATACTATCATCCATCAACTTGTCAGTGGATACCAAGCAGAAGCATAATCTATTTTATGTGCTGCTAGCTTCTCTCTTGTCAGTCCACTGCCTACATACCCTATATACTAATGAATCAGATAAAGCCCTTGATTTTATGAGAGCACATAATCCTTTCTATACACTTAAAGAATACATTTTTATAGTATGTGGATTGTTTGGCTTCCAAGCAATATTTAGTAGATGTCATCATATGTACTGGATTAATATCTAGGAAGCTCTATTTCTATTTCTGCCTTCATCTCTTATTCACATGAGTGCTTTAGATATAGAACTGAACTACTGAATATTTCAGCTTCCCATCTTTAAAAAATGAGAATAATTTTGGAAAACATTTGCTGCAGTAATTTAGTGTCCGTGGATTTGATCTGCCATAGAAGTGCTAGATATTAAGCATGGTTTCACCTCAAGAAAATGAGACTGGGGCAATTATTTTCTAAGAATATTGTTTTGAGTAAAGTGCTGCAATGTAGACTCCTGAAATGTAGAAGTGGTTTTGGTCACTTAAGTGGAGGTTTTTTCCTTAGTCTTTCCTATCTCAGTCAAACAGTAATTGCTGCTGAGTTACTGAAAATCTGGCAGTAAAAAAATCCAAGCTGTTCTCCTGATTCCCTTGTTTGAAATGTTGACAAATTAATTTGGAAAAAAAGATTTTTTTTTACTAGGTTAGTTATAATTGTCTCAAATGACTGTCATATTCTGAGATTTGTCTGGGCTTAGGTCATTTAATACTTATGTCCATAGGTACTGGTTGATGAAGAATACTCTAGGTTGAAACTTAACTTGATATATGCAATGGCAAATTGTGTTAAAAAACATTTTATTAAGCTAAGACTTTAAAAAAGTCAGATCCTCAGCATAAAAATATTATGTAAATCAGGTCAATTTTTTCCAAGCAGTGAAAAATAATGTCAGAAAATACATATTTTAGCATAAATTATTTAGTGAAAAGTTCACTTCTTTTATAGTAGTGTGCCTGAAGCATTCGAATATGGGCATTTTTTCTGGTCATCATTAACACATGCCATAAGAGATTTCACTTCCTTCCAGACATTATCTTCAAGACTTTTGCCATTCAATATGGGGTTTTTTAGTAACACAACTCTTCTTCCATTATTCTCTCTGTCAATATTCAGGTATTTTCTTGCAACTTATATCAACTAAATGTATTGACAATTATATTTTAAAGTGTTTTTAAATTGTTTAGAAATTTTAAAATTGTAAAAGCACTGTAAGTCTTTTTAGAAGAAGAGGAAGAGACAAAGCAAAGGATCACTGAAGGATTGCAGAGAAAATGCCTATTCTTTCTGTTGTTTACAGAAAGAAACAGTCTTGCATATTCCAACTTCTTTATTTCTTAAAAAATGTGAAATTAAAAGTATTTATTTTCTCTACATAAGTAGAGAAAACTTATGAAAGTAAATTTTGAAACTCTAAACTGCATGCATACTTGGATCTGGGAAGTTAGTTTTTAGTTACAGCTGAAGAATTCAATTGACAATTTTAGCTTACCAGCAAACTTTAAAAATAAAGCTTGGGGGAAAAAATATTCCTTAAATTCTTTAAAGTTTTGTACATAAGCAAGAAGAAAAATCCTCCCAAACAAAAAAGAATTAACAAATTAACATCATTTATGCATAATATGAGTGCTGGAACAGACCATGCAAAGTCATCTAGTCTACTTCTGTACTCTAGGCTAGAGTGTGATAGGACACTTATTCCTGACACTTGTTTCCTGAACTTTTGCACTATGACAACACCATCACCACCACAATCCCTTCTTAAGTGTTCATGGACAATATATTTCAATCCACACATTAGTTTCTTTTACTAGTTTTTGTTTGAATCTTTGCTGCCACTCAGTTTCTTATTATTGTAGCTGTTCCTTCTTCTATCACCTCTGGACATAGAAAAAAATATTTCCTTATTTTTGGCAAGAATTTTTTACATCCTTGAGCTTTACTATCCTATCTTCCTCTTTCTGTGACTGAGCAAATTCAGTTGTTTCAGACTTGGTTAGCAGATAAGACATTTGGTCTGATCATTCTTATTATTGTCCTTTAGCTGGTATCTATCTTTCTATTGAATTGCAGTGCCTAAACTGTCCTGCATTTCAGGTCTTACCCATCTTGAGACTATCAGCAAGGTGAATTCACGTGGTGTGCAAGATGCATTCCTGTTGAACCAAACCAGTATGGTGTATGCATGCTTCACAAAAGTGTGGTTTTTTTTACCCAGGAGAAGACCTACTTAACAATTTCTTTTATTGTGTCTTGTAGTGACATAGTTGATTTTTCCATATAGATCATCTTGCATTTCTCTCTTTTAAAAAATTCCTCAAATTTTAAATATACTTTTCAGGTCTAATCCTCTCTTCCAGTGTATCTGAAATATCTATGCACCTGGTTTCCATCTGCTGTCTTAACAAGAACTTTCAATTCCCAATCATAAATGTGGTTAATAATAATATTTTTAAAAGTAGACCTAAATTGAAACCAGAGCATATCAGCAAGTCTATGATATATCCTTCCACATCCATAAGAGACTACTGATACTTAGTAAATATGGTCATCTTGTCAGCTTTATATCTACCCATACAGCTACCTTATTTTTTGTCTCTTTCCTATTAAACTTCCATTTATTCCTATTCTATATACACTTTTTTCTTTTTTTCTTATGAGAATCTGTTATTTCATTAAATCATTACCTTAATTATTCTTCGTTTGCATGTCAGCATCAGATTAATCACTGCTGTCTTCTTGATAAAGCCTCTGATTATGTTCCACTCTTTCTTCTTTTTGGGCCCATTTCCTAGCTCATGTACCTTTTACTTTAAAGACTGAGGGGACAATAGAGCATATTAGAAGGGCAGTATGGAACTGCAGAATCAGTCATAGAAAAGCTGTTTGGAAGGGACCCCCAAAGATCTCCTCATGTACCTGCTCGAGCAGGAGCGTCCCTGCGCTGGGGCAGATGAGTCACGGCTTTATCTGCCTAAGGCTTGGAAACCACCCAAGATGCAGGTTCCACAGCCTTTCTGGGCTGTCTGTTCCACATGTTTCTATGTAAATGTGTGCTTATGGGGCTGTGGATTACCTCCTGATGTCCAACCTGAGACTCCGAGGCATAATTTTTTTGGCATTTTCCTCCGACACCAAAATGAGTTTGGCTTCAGCATCCTCCTTACTATGTTTTGGAAAGTGATAGGTAACTGTCTGTTACTGGCATTTTTGCTAGCAGGAATGACACACTGAAATAGAAACAATCACATTTCTATATGCTGCAACTGAATTTTATTTTAAAACCCCCTAAACAGACATTTTATAGTTTGTGTCCCTCCCATTGTATAAACCCAAAATATTTGACAAACTGAAAAATATTTCTGTTCCTTCCAGGGCAAAGAGGTAAATAAAAGCTGGGCCAAAAAATAATGTGAAAAATAATTGACTGGGAAAAATCTCTACCCTTCACTGAAAAATGATGCTTAAATTTTTGATTTTTTTTTATTAAAAAGTTTCAAAGGTTATGACTTTATTTGTAATGGAATTCTCTTTTGGATGTCAGAGTGTGGTTTTTAAAGTAGGAGCAGATTAAATGTAATTTCATAAACATATATAAGAATCTGCCAATATATCTGTGGCTAAGCCATAGAAAGATTGAAGTAAAAATAATGCTGTATTTAGATCTCTGAAATTCAAGTTTCTGCCATTGTGATAAAAAAAAATCATAAAATACATTATGATAAATAGCACAGTGGATTTTATTTGGCTATAGTAGTAAAGCATAAGAGTGTATATCTGCAAGCTAAAAATTAAAATCTAAAAATAAAGCTAGTAGGATATTAATATTTATATTGAACTTAGTGGCAGAAAAAAATGCCCTGAGCAAATTTCCCGCTAAAACATTGATGTAGTAAAATACCTTCAAGTTAGGATCTCAGACAGTACTTTGAGTCCATGCTTAATGATATTAAATGTAAAAGAGTAAATTATGTACAAACCTGTAAAAAGATAAAAATTCTGAAGTGTATTGTAGCCCTCTGTGTGATGTAAATCAGGAGAACAGTAGACATAATTCAGTTTAAAAAGAGTGAAGAAAAAGCAGAACAACTTTTTTAAGTTAGATAAATATTTTTGTTAGATTTTGCAGAAATTTTTACGCTTTGTTTTTCAAATGTAGTAGGTAAAATAAAATAGTATTTCAAATTTTCACTTACTTTTGTGTTTCTCTGAATACTTTATATGCTGCCTACACACAAAAGGACCACTTCACTTTAAGGATAAGCTGATGGTGAAGCAAAACATTTTTCAAGAATACACAGCTATGCTATGCAATGCAATGTGAAGTGTAAAATATTTAAATTATATTGTGAGAAAGAAGCTGCTGATGGCTATTTTAACTTTGGAAAGCCACTACAGGACCTTTGAACACATTAAAAATCATGTATAGCAAATGGAAAACCATTGTGAAAAATTAGAGAGGAGCAGAAATTTGGCCATGGCAGATGGAGCTAAATGAATGAAGCATGGGTTCTAATGTCTGATGATAGAGTTTAGTTGAAGAGAAATTCGTAATAAATCACACCTTCTTAGAGTGAGAGTAATTAATCATTGTAATGGTTTATTGAATAAAGTAGTAAATTCATCACTTGGAGTCTTTACCAACAACACAATTTTTTTCTGAAACTACCCACCAAGATGCTGAGCTTGATAGAATTTACTTATGTAGTAGAGTATTTCCCACCAGTGGAAAACTTATGAACTAGACATTTGTTGTGTAAAAGGTGAGCCTAAATGACTCTAGGATATTTCCATTTTCATTCTGTTATTCCAAGTGGTTTCATCTGATATTAAGGTAAAAATCTGAAGGGTGGCAGGGTTGGTGGTTATCACTTACTTGAGTCTTTTCTTGGAATTACACTTACTTATGAACACTCAAGTATTTTATTGTTTCATATGTTGCCTAATTTATGTAGAGTGTTTTTCCATGATGATTACATTCATTGCTTACATTCTTATGAATGTTCATCCTTACAGTAAGTCATCTAACTGGTGTACCTCCACTTTCTATGTCCATATGTTCTTTGTCCTTTTCTTGTGTTTCAGATCAATGATAACTCTGTCTTCCTGGCTAACTAAAATTTGTGCTTGTTTTGGAGTATGACTCAATTCATTCATGCCTTGTGAATTAGATAAATGTTTTTATGATTTTATTGGGTCATGGATAACACTGTTTGTGCTCCATGAAGGATTCTGGCAAGTTTCTGTATGATTTAGAATGAAAATTTGAGATACTGATATTTTACCATATTTCATCCTGGATATTTTTTTCAGCTTCGAGCTGTGACAAATTCTCTACTTTTCTGTCATGGAAGTTCACATACACATTCACAGAGTGGCTGCTCATTTGCCTTGTCATGCAAATGCAAAATTTTATATTTTAACTCTGACAGATGTCGAAGATCACTTACTTCCTCAAGCTTGCAGCCTGAACAATTTAAGCACAAAGTGCAACGACAGATCCTATCAACCACTTGGTTGAAGCAGAGTTCTGCATGATCAGTCCTTGTGGGGACCCAAAAATATTTCATGGTAGAATTTCTTTTTCACATTAAAAAAATCTTGTCACACAGTCCTTTGCTATTCTTCTTTCCTCCTGTTTTTCTTTTGTTCTTCTGTTCTTCTGTTCTTTTTATTATCCACTGCTACAGCCTTTTTTTTTTTTTGGTCCAGATTTCACCTCTGCAGTGTACTCTATCTTCAAATAAGAGAACCATAAGATAAAGCTGTAGAGCCCTAAAAAACAGCACTTGAAAATAACCTGAGATTTTCTCAGACCCTCGTGGCCATTCAAACACGAAATAGTGCTGAGAGCCCCTGTCAGATGTGATCCTGGCTTTCTGATGAAACAAACAATTCTAATTTCCCTTTGACACCTCTGGGTCAGAAAGCCCTGGTCACAGAATGTCAGCAAATGGCACAGACAGTCCTCTGTAGCTGAAAGAATTTTTCTATCTGAGCCATTGACAATCAATCAGGAGTAAAGGGGCTCGGCTCAATTTACCACATCTTCTAATGCAGGCTACTTCATTATCCAAATTAATCTTGTTCTGTAGCACAGGACAGATGTAGATATATAGATGGATCTTACTAAGTGAGAATATCAATCTGGTGCAGAAAGGTGCCTATTAGCCTCAGCAAGAGTCTTATATTTGCTGGGCTAAATAAGCCATGTTCTTTGCCTTATCTTCCCACACGCTGCTTTCCCACCAACCTTAAGTTATTGGTATTCTCCACTAGAGTAATGTGGATTTTCTTCCCTTTACAAGGTTCCATATATCCTCCTGTTATGAGCTTGTAGTTATAATTTCTATCCTGAAGTGTAAAAAGGTACTGGTTTATTTGTTGTCCCAATAGCAACATATACTGTTTTTTTTTTTTTTTTATCAAACTCCTTTAGCTAAGATGGTTGTTCACATTCTCAAAGTAAAGTTATTCTTGATGTCTATATAACATTTATAGACCAAGTATTGGCTGAAGTCTGTAATGAAATGTACAAAATAAGAAAATAATTTAGTTACCTCTTTTTATTTCCAACTATGGCTATGGCTTTCCTAAACATGTTTTGAAGACTGTTTTTTGTCCAGTAGATACTCAGAGCTCTCTCAGCCTTGAGTTGTGTCTGTCTGTGGTACACAGAGCTCATGCAGCACTTGATAAATTGATCCTGTAATTGCAACTTAGATAAAAAATTAGAAGAAAGGAGTAATTATGGAGTAAGAAACTTAATGGTTACTGAACATATGGGAAGTACTGCTGGGAATTTCAAAGACCTGTGGGAGGGTGGTGGCCAAAAGACAGAGAAGGCATTGTATTCACTTGGTACACTGCAAGATATGTTGTTCATGTGTTGATTAACTTCTCGTGATCTTCCTCCCATTCTTGTAGAGTTCTGGTTAGAATTTCTCTCTTACATCCTGCTTTTGAGAAGAAACTGAAGTGTTAGTGGCCATGCTTTGCTTCAAGTGTCTGTATGCCTCCAGAGAAGGCCATAAGGGCTGTGACAAATCTACCTGTCAATCCCACATCCCAATGAACTCTAGTATAATAATAATAATAATCTTGCTTTAGGTTACATCAGCCCACAGTTTATTCTTTTCTGATGTATTTGTAAATGCTGAGTTGAAAATTCATACTGTGCTCTGAATTTGGAAAAAAAGATTGGCATTATTCTACATGAATACTGTGCACTTGGATTCTTCAGACAGCTTCCAAACACCAATGTATTAAATCCTGCTGTAATATTAAAAGTTTAAATGTGAAGGCCGGATTCTGCAATTCTGTCTAATATGTCTTCAGCAAGCAATCAGATGGTCATTGCAGGGTTGTAGGACTTGGCCTATACTTACAAAATATCTCTATCGAGCCATGATACTGTTAAGAGTTATTAGAAAATATTGCTGAGGATATTAATATCTAATTATACTAAACTGATTTGTAATTAACTCCACAGGAGCACAAGAATAATGCTTGCAGAATTAATTAGGACAACATTAAATAGAAGACATTTTTTTATTTGTTTGGTTTAAGAAATCAATGTGGTTATTTTGGAAGGTTTCACTGGTTTTTTGTCTTTTTGAGCTTCACAGGCATGCAGGTTCCTATGTAAGAAAGTATTTTCTTTTTTAACCTACCCATTTTACTTATGCTCCAATTTGGAACCAAACAAGTATAAGGATTGCAAGTCAGGATTTATTCTTCACCTTAATTAAAGATTCTCGTAGTCCCTCAATAAATGTCCCTTAATTTGTCCTATGTAAGATAATGACCGTTTAGGACCTTGGCAAGCCTAAAGGGTTTTTTGAGCTGTTCTTTTGGGCTACTTAGCTTGATATAAATGCAGTTAGGCATGACCTCATTTACCTCTCATGGAAATAGATAATAGTGGCAAGATGTCAGTCCTTTATTTAGCTGTTTTAATGCCAAGTTTTACTTTTTTTTTTTCCTCTTCACTGCTGACCTTCAGGATATGCTGCAAAGCCCTACCTGTTTGCCAAGTTTTCCATAAGGGTTGAAGAAAGAACGTTTAAGAAAGGAGTGGGAAAGATCTCCATTCCTGTGGATTAGGAAGGGCTTAATTGGTGTTGTCTCACCTCCTTAGCTGCAGCTGGAGGGATCACAGCACACAGAAGAGGATAGACATTTAAGAGGCACTTCAAGACACCGCTATGTTTTTTAAGTCCCTTATTAGCTTGTCTCGTTTTTCTCAGGCCCCATGAATTTCAAGGGATGTGCACAGATGCCCTTGCTGTCTTCCAGGGCCACCAATAAATTCTCACTTTAGGGTTGCTTAGTTGCAGCTGTACAGAGAAAATAGCTGTAGAACATCCCAAGGTCTTTGCCCTGTGATGAATTTACATACACTTCATTTTGTAAAATGTGTTTTAACACCTGTTCATTAACTCAAGTCATTTCAATAGAGTCTTTCCTGTAAAAATTACTTATCTGTATTACTATAGTGCACAAAAGTCTAATCTTCACAGGTCCTCACTGGAATAAATTGTTCTTCAAGTACTGAGTTAGGTGTAATCCTCACATGAAGGATTTCCCTCTCAAATAAATTCCATTTTTATTTAAATGTGGAACACTCTTCTGCTATCTAAGCCTGAATCCTCTCTATGTTTCTTTGCTATTTGGCAGCAGACTTTTTGTTCACACTTCTGTGTTCGAGAGGTGCACAGATCAGATGTTTCCTTCATCTCTGCTTTCTTTGATAGGAAAGAGAGGAGTTGTTTCCAGGCTCCACAGCTTTGCACTGAGATACAGCTGCCTCAAGCTAATTTTGGCTGCTTAAAAACACTTTGTCCATTTTTTTCTAAAAGCTCCTGAGATTTAAACCTACTATCTCCATAGTCCCAGGCTGCTTGGCTCCCTTGCTTCTGTAGAAGAGATAGCCATTAAATCTGGTTTTAATGCAAATTGCCCAGCAAGAAGAAGGAAGCACAGAAAAAGTGGAGTAGACCAGATAAAGTGTGATTGTTGTGTCATGTCTTTTCATGAGCTTTTGAACATGTTTCTAGCCTGCTGGCTTCAGCTTTTCTTATGGAGAACTTAATCCTTGGTACTTTTAAGAAACTGTTTCTAGTGTACAACCATATTTCCCTTCTTCTCAAGGGACGCTTTCATTTCCAAGCTGATCAAGCCCCAGTTAGAAAATCACACAAACTGTCTCAAACTGAATGGTAGTAGCAGGTAGCATAACTTTTGTTTACTTTTGGCAACTTTTAGCATAACTTTTATCACAGATTTTAAATTATACCTCAAAAGAAAGGTGGTAGCATTTGCCATTCACAGATGTCAGACATTCTGAAGTAGTAGCCTGCAGCAGGGAGTTGTCAGAGTAGAGCTTCATCCAGTTTACTAATACAGTTTGCTGACTACATAAGCTGCAACAGCATGAACCAGCTAATGTGGTACATTTGTATGTTCCCCAGAGGAAAAGTTTTTAGGTGCTAGATATAATATCTAAAAAGAATAATTGCTTTCAATTACTGAGTCCCCATTTATTCCTCCATTAGCAAAGTCACTGCTTGTGTGACATTGCATAGCATGATCTATTAATGAGGTTAGGAGTGTGCACAGATATAAATTCGTGCACATTACACACACATCTCTGTGTTAGAATGCATACACATTGATGAAGGTTCTCTCTGTGTATGAAGGTAGAAGGTGGGAGCACAGGAGGTACAGAAAAAAGCCCTTCTCTTGCCCACTGTGCTGCCCATCTGCAGTACCTGACAACTGCATCACCTGCAGAGAACACATTTGGCCTAGATTAGAGATGAGCACCTAGTCCAGGGAGAGGCCACAAAGATAACTTAGGGCCTGAAGTACATTTCCTATGAGGGAAGGCTGAGACATCTGGAACTGTTCAATCTGAAGATGAGAAGGCTCAGGGAGCACCTTACCGATTTATAAATATGTCTAAAGGGAGGGTGCAAAGAAGACAGAGCCATTTTTCAGCGGTGACTGGTGGCAGGACCAGAGGCACTGGGTACAAACTGAAACACAGGAGATTCCCTGTGAAAATCAGGAAACACTTTTTCTCTGGGAGGGTGGCACTGGCACAGATTGTCCAAAGAGGCTGTGGATTCTCCCTCCTTGTGGGCCACCTGGAGATGGTCCTGGGTATCTGTTATATCTGTGAGGTTGGACTGGGCTGACCTCCAGGGGTCCTTTCCAACCTAAATCACATGTGATTTCTGTCATCTGGACTAAAGCTAAATTTTAGCAGAGTAATTGTTAAATGGAAGGCTGATTCTTCAGGTAACATCTTTTGAGTTGAGTGCAACCATTCACAGGTCTGTCCTTTACATAGATTTTATTTTTTATGTTTGTATATATTTTATTAATGTTTTTATGTAGTTGCAGAGTCAGAACCCCTGTGGTGGTGATACCAGCTCTGGGGGTTGCACTATCTGAGGTAATTTTGACCAGTTCTAGTTCTGCAAGTGATCTCCCTTCTGATCAGAGCATAATAATTCAGAACAGACATTGTGTTGCATTGGGAAGACCTCTTTTGGTACTTAGGTTATCAAGCTGAATGTTGCTTCAAAGAGAACTGTGTTTTGCACTGCTCTTAGTGGTGCTGGCATGGGGTGTGTTTGGCCACTAATTAATTTTTGTCTGGCTGGTCTGCTGTATGATATGCCCTTTTGTTTTTCTGGACTGCTTTCATCTTTTGTCCTTGCCAAAGTTTGTTACTTCTTTTGCTTACCTTCTCTAAGATAGCTGTTGTGTTACTTGGAATTATTTTACCCTGCAAATCTAAAAATAGTTTGAAAAATGTTTGGAGGAGATTTGAGACCTGCAATGAGTAGCAAATTGCAGGATAGATGCTCTGTGGCCTATTTCCAGTTTAAAATGCTATTGCACAGTTGCATAACTGATGTGCTGAACTCAATTCTCTTGTCCACTTGTTTCCTCTGAGGCCTACGCTGATACATTGGTACAGGAAAAGAAACCTTCACTTTTTTAATATCGTAGTAATTTTAATGACCAAAAAAAAATATTACGGTAAGAACTTTGAAATAAAGCTGTAATTAAATTCTAAATATCATTCTTCAAGTTTCAGTCAACAAATTGTTTAGAAAAATATAGAAACCATTTTATTATTGCAGCAGCTGTGAAGTTTGACAAATTTTTTTGTCCTCTTACAGTAGCCAGATTACAATGTGGTAGCTGAAATTAAACAGCTATAATTCATGGAGAGTAGGATCAGATCTGAGTTAAATGTCACTGACATAGCACCCTGTAGTTACATGGAAGAAAAAAGTGTAAGCAAAATATTTGGGGTATGTATATGTATAATGAATTAAAAATGGTATTTTTGCCCTCTGATAATTACCCCAATTTGAAAAAAAATCTTTAAGCCTCTGGCAGAAGTCTTTTTCTGTTTTTCTTTCTTTTTCAATCCCTTTATTCTGTATGTTTTTATCACTTTCATATCTTTTTTTAATTACTCTTTATTTTCAGTAAATGTTTCCACACTTTCAACTAGGTCATCTGTGGCTCCTCTTACTCTGCTCCCACTGCCTCTTGCCTTCCACTGTTACTGCTGAAACCCATGCTTTGCAGACAGCAGTCTGCATTGTTCAGGTTCTCTGCAGCACTTGTGCTCAATCTTTTTTTAATGAAACCACTTCTTCCAAAATGCCTTTTTTAAACAGAGATTCAAGTCATCCTGGTAAAAGTGAAGCCAAGGGACATGGGGTCAAGAAAAGGGCTAATAGAGTTTTAAGTTATTTTCTGCAGTGTTAAGAGAAGGGTTGGTGCTTTAGAGAAGAGTATATAATTGCAGACATTTGCTTGTGGCTGCTGGAGATGTGAAAGTGAAAACAGGTTGACAGGAAAAGGGAAGTATGATGTTGCCTGCAGTCGGTAAGTGCAAGTATTTTTCTTCACAAAAGTTGGAGACACTACTCTAAAAGCTTATCTGATAATGGCTACTGTCAGCTGCAAACTATCCATTTACAAGGACCTCTTATCTGGTCTAAGGTAATTCTTAACATTCAGGTTTCTGAGCACTTTGTTCTCTGTGTTGCAATTTCTTAGGTGCAGAAGTATGAATTATCTGATTATGGAATTTAAAAAGTGATGGGACTGGGGAGGGAAAGAAGGGTAAAGGCTGAAACCAGATGAAGTAAATTATTATATACTATAAACCTGGTCAGATTTATTGAAGGCCCACTCAGCAAAGTCAATGGCAAATGCCATTGCTAATCTGTACTAGAATTCCTGCTCTCCAAGGATGTAACTATTTCTCCAAACCTCTCAAGCATTCTTTATTTCAAAAGTTTGATTCATTAAGTGATTTTCTAAATTTTGAAACTGATAACTGTTTATTTATCTCAGCCTGACCTGCCAGCAAATTGTTTCTTCTGCTTCCTTAACCTTTCTCTCATGGTCCTCCTGGAGCTGACATAGTAGCAGTACCCTCCGGCTCCTTAATGAAATTGAAGCACCTTGCCTCTAACTCAGGAAAAAATACTATTTTGGGAGAATTTTGATAGTTTGCTTAATTTTTACCTTAAAATAACAACACTTTTATATCTGTTGAGATTTTCTCAGTAATTACAGAACAAAACAAAACATAACAAACTAAAAAGCCGACATTTTCTGATCCAGAAAGAAATTAGAGAAAATTTTAAGATCTCCATGGAGAAAAGAACTAATCAAATATATATTTTAAGTTGACAACAGAAAATATTTTGTCCTTGCCCTCTTTATTAGTTTATTATTTTATTGAGGAAAATAACTGTTCTAAGAATAGTGGGCTGTTTAAGTGCTTTCATTTCCTTGAGTGTGCGTGTGCCAGTAAATGAGATGGACAAGAGACCACTCTCTGACTGGCTGGAAAAACACAGCTTAAACCTCTGCAGTTGGTTTTACCACCCAAAATGGAGCAGTCACATCTAAACTGCCTGTTGGAAATGAACCTTGTCCCAGGGTGACTCTCAAGCCTTGCTCTGGACTCTGGACTGAAGAGATCTTCCAGATGACCCAAGCTACATCTGCACTAGAGGTATAAAAGCAGGGACAGCTCTATTACAGAGTTTGAGCCCTGGCTGAGTTATTGGTGTGGACATGGATTCTATGGCACGCAGAACTTTTAGCAGGGACAACTGCAAATGATCTTCTTCCTTTTTCCCCCAGTACTTTTTTATCCTTCCAAACCAGTGCAGCAGTGATATGAAAGCAATTCCTTACAGTATTAGTTGTCTAAATCCTGTTTCAGAACACTGTAATTATAAATTAATGTTATGGATGCCATAAGAAGACTTAATACATTTCATCTGAAATGCTATCCTGGTTCTCTAAAAAATGAATATATCCATCACTGGTCTGACAGTACAAAGCTGTTATCACAGCCCAAGTGATACCTTTTCCCAGTACCTTTTTGTGCATGTTTCTCAGGTATGGATTGCAAATGTGAAATCAGAGCTGTTTGTCTGGCTGGTATGCAGTATTGTCATGATCAAAATTCCTACTGGGCTGCAGAGAAGTACTTGTACAGTGATATGCTTATTTTTTTCAATACATTGATTTTCTGAGGTAAAAAGAAATATCTTAGGTCTTTGTCCTTATGTCTGAGGACCAAAAATAGTGCTTAATAGAATTGTTTGCTTAGCAGAATGTATAATCTAGGCAAAAAATGTCTTACCTTGCTATTTCTGAACCTTGGTACACTTTTTCAAAACCATTAGATGGGTGAGAACTCATATACAGCTGTAGCCAATTGCTTTAACCTCTGCTTTTTAGAGTGTGTGTTCACCCAGAAATCCTAAATCATAAATGCAGGATGAGTGAGAACAAAACCAAAAAGCAGCTAATCTGTTGAAGGGAGGATGATTACTGTGTGAACAAAGGGTTGGAAGGAACCTTGAGACTGTCAAATTCAATTGCTATCTCCAAGCAAGGCCAGCTTCAAAGCTACATCAGGTTGTTCAGGGTCTTATCCTGTCAACTTTCCACACTCTTCAAGAACTGATGTTCCACAGCATCTCTGATCCATCTGTTTTAAGGCTGTCCAGATGTATGTCAGACCCTGGAATAACTCACAGTTATTCAGATACTAATATAGATCTTTCTTTGTGCACCAAGGGAGGCAAATTCTGTCTCTAAATATCCTTTAATGGACTAAATAGGAGAATGAGGTACTCAGATATCAAAAATATTTGGTTGTGATGCACTTTGTTTTTAACTGAAAAAAATAAAAATTTTCATAGGGAAAGAAATTTTCATTGTGATATACTTAAAACTTAGGGAATAATATTCATGCCTACGAAAGAAGATGATTTGTTTATAATTATCTTTATTAGAATAAGGCCGGTAATTTAAAAAAAGAACACTGCTATCAAAGAGAATATCATATTAAATTTCTCTTTTTTAAGGTTTTTCTAAAGAGAATGTATAAAAAACATACCTTCTTTTTTTTCCTCCTTAATATGGTGTTACTATCAAATAGTGATAATGTAGAAAAAACAGCTATATTTTTATAAAGCATTCCACACTACCTTCTAGACTCAGGCAGTAAGGCTCATGCTAGCACTTTCTATAGAAACAGACTGAAGACAAATTATGAGAACAATTTTAGCCTACTTCAGTTTTCAGATGCAATCAAAATTACATTGAACAATTTACCCCTGCAATAAAATTTTAGTAAAATTAAGGCATAAAGTGTAACTGAGTATTTCTTTTCTTGATTTACACTTTATATGAAAATTCCTACGTAGATATATTGTATTGTTAGCATCTTCCAATAGTTTATTGCATGTTGATTACATTCTAACACTTGGTATTTCTGTAGAATATTCAATGCTATGGTTTTTTATTGGTTTTGTGTCATATATATATATATGCATCTGCAATATATATAATAATATTTTCATTTATATGTGTCAATGTTACTGAAAGCAAGTTCAGAATGTCAAAAGGGGCTGTTGGGGTTTTTTCCCCTCCTTAGAGCACAAAGTTGCAAGTCCATTTGTGATCCTCTTTGCTTTCTGTGGGAAGTAACATGCACAATTTTAGGCTGAACCTGCAGAAAGAATCCACTGTAAAAGGATTCAAGCTCTCCTTCATATCTCTTTTCTATGATCAATTGTAATTAGTGGTTGATGACACTGATTTTATTTTTAAAAAACAAGACAGAACCTCCTTACAAAATTGACCATAAGTGAAAGCTGAGGCAAAAATGTGTTGGAAGTAGCACTGTTTCATGTCTTTAATTAGAATGGAACACAAAAGTTCTATTATACTTTTTCCAAAGTATAAAAAAACACAGGCAAAAAATTTACTTTGCCGAAGGTCAAGAAATAAGGACTACAGTAAGTGCCAAGAAGCACACTGAAGAAATAGCTGTGTTTGAAAGCACTAAAATGCTGACCTTCAGAAAGAATAGTGGCAGATGATGCTTTTATTTAAAACAAAAGGCTTCATCTTTTTATGAATCCGATGCATTATCATAATCAGCATCAGTTAGCAGCCTTCACTGACAAATATTACTTTTGACATTTCTAGACTTAGCCTAGTTTCAACACATAAAGAAAAGACCTTGCCCTTCGCTGTCTTTGGAAGAACAAAATACCAAAGGAAAAGTATGTGTGAAAAGTTATTTAATAAACAAATGGATTAACTTTGAATGTATTTCCTCTTAAAACAGGGGGTTTTTTATCATTTGGTGTTACAACTGCTGCAGTTCTGTCCTGTGTTTGGCTGGGATAGAGTTAATTTCTTTTCAGGAGCTTGTACAGTGCTGTGTTTTGGATTCAGGATGAGCATAATGCTGATAACACACTGTTGTTTTGGTTGTTGCTAAGTAGTGTTTATCCTAAGCCAAGGACTTTTTTTTCTGTCTCATGCTCTGGCAGTGAGGAGATGAAAATAAAAAAGCCATCAGGGAGCAAAGCCAGGACAGGTGACCCAAACTGGGTAAAGAGATATTCTGCACCATAGAACATCATGCCCAGGATAAAAAATGGGGGAGTAACAGAGAAGGGGGGCTGATGGGGATGCAAGGACAGGATCTGGCAACAGTCAGCAGCTCTTGAGCAATTGTGTTGCGCATCACTTTTTTCCCCCTTGATTTTGATCTTCTTTTCATTATCAAAACTATTATTTACTGTTATTAATTTTACTTCTGTTTCAATTATTTCACTGTTGTTATCCCATCTAAAAGTTTTACTTTTGATTCTTCTCCCCAGTCCACAGGGATGGGGGAGGTAAGTGGACAGTTGTGGGGTTCTCAATTGCTGCCTGGGGTTAAGTTGTGACAGTTTTTATCATTTGGTGTTGTAGCCACAGCAACCCACACCAATGTTCCATGTAAAGACCAGGTCTGTCTGTACAGTTCTGTAATCTGAGGTCACTCAATTTAGCTAATGGGCTTTAGGATATAATTTTCTCTGCATTGCACTTCAAGTCTCTGACTATGTGCCGCATGCAAACTGCACCTGATCATTTTGATTTCTAAAATAGTACATGCTTAGTTCTTCAGAGTTTCTACCCTCCCTTGGTTTTATACAGGTCAAGGCAGGTGTCTCTCTCTTTTTAAGTCTGCCAGCTCCCAGTTTATAGTCCAGTCACACTTTTCCCCAATTGGATGACAGTGTTAAAATGTAAAAAGTGAAATACCAAAGATAGAGTTCAGGTTGCTCTGCCCACTCAGACAAAAAGGCAGTAATGAAAGCTGACGGATCTGTACCGTTCTTTTTTCATGTAAGCAGTAATTGAGTATCTCAGCTGATAAATTGAATAGAACTATGCTTCTCTGCCTCTCTTTGGCTATCCTCTTAATATGGGTAATTTGTACTACAAAAGATGGATACAGTCTGAGTATTGCAAAGTTATAACCATTTACTTAGGACAAAGATGTCATACATTCTTTCTTCTTCATCTGCTTGCTGCTACCTCTCTATTTCCAAAGCCATAAATGCGAGCAGAATCTTGTACCATATTGGTTCTTGCAATTCCATTATCAAATATGGTACAATTACCAGGTTGGGTTATTAGAGGTGATTTTGCTGGATAGAGTAAGAGAATATTAAAAGGAAATATTTTTTGTCTTAAGGAGCTAGAAAATACCAAAAATACTTGTAACAACATTCATAGGTTAATTAACAAAATTTTCTCTGACCTGAGAAAACACACATTTTCCTGACTAAATCCCACTAGTCTCCTGATGTGGCATCAAAGAGATGTTGTGAAGAAGGATTTCATACGCACCATAGATGTACAAATCCATTTATTTATCTGTAAACTTGTATAGAACTTTTTCAGAACATCCTGGACTTTCAATGAGAAAGGAAAGGGAGAAATGTTCACTTGGGGGAAAATTTGTATTGGAAATTGAATACAGAATCTGTTAAATTCTAGCTAAGTAATCCCTGCAATGTGTCTTAACAGACTGTGGAAGCAGATATGTCTTTATCTTCTCTCATGGTACATACTTTTTCACAACAGCACAATGAGCAGGACTCTTCACAGTGGTAAATTGCAACTTCAGTTCTCATTTCCTTTATATTTCACATGATGACATTACACAAAAATAATTGTCAGGCCTGTGTAGAATATAGCATCACTCAAATATACACAGACTTCTCCAGACAGCATAAATTACAAAAAAAATTAAAATTTACAAAATTAACCCCAGAGACACAGTCATGTCTTTCCCAATCTCTTGCCTACTTCTAAAGGGGAAAAGTGTAATTGGGTAAAAGCTACTGTATAGATTTATCTCCCCAAAATAAGTTGATTGTAGCCTGTATCATTCTAGTGATGCATGCTGTGGCATGGCTCCAGAAGGAACTGTACAAATGTAGAAGAGGAAACTTTAATCACTGGAGCACAAAAGGAAGATTGGGGCAGGATGTAATGCAGAAACATGAATATGAATGAAACATGAATGTTTGTCAAACTTCACTGCCAAGTCCAATATCTCTTTAAGCCATGCTCCCAGAGTCTTGCAACATTTAAGACTTCTCCAAATGCTCTTGGGCTTCAGGCACATTCCCTGACACCTCAATATGGAAGCTTTTCTGATCTTGAAAAATGAGCTGGTCTGAGTTCAAGGCTGTCTGGGGGCTGGGTACAAACCTGATGAATAGAGGACCAATCCTTCTATCAAACTTAAATGTCTGAAGACAGAACTACTTATCCTTTCTTGCACAAAGACACAAAAATTCCTACCTCTTATTATTTTATCCCTCTAAATTATGTTGCTAGATAAGAATGGTTTGAATTGAAATAGTGTAAAAGGGACCACCCCTGTCAGACAAAGTGACAAGTGACATGGAACAGCTGGTCTAATAGACGTGTTAGGTGGATTTTGCACTGTAGAGGTAGCATAAAATCATAATTAATTTTCAAAGTAGGATATCTGAACTGCCTTCTGAATGGCTTGCTGATAACAGACTATTTTAGAGAGCACAAGCTCACAGAAAATAAATACAGCCAGGAAACCACATACGTTCTTTTTTCAGTTTCTCAGAACTTCTCTTTCAGAGAGATGCTGCTAGTCATTTCTGTTTATTGTTCTCCCTGTTTCTAGCTGTTCAGTTTGCCAGATGAACATAATTACTGACAGAAATTACAATAATTTAAAATTAAAATTGAATTACTCTTACCATCCCCTTCCAAACTGTATCGGAAAGGATTTAGAAGGGTTCAGATTTCAGACCACTGTACCATTATAGAAAAATCCCATATTCCTCCTTCTTCAATTTTTTCTTCCATATTCCACCTTCCATATATAATAGTTTCCATTCATTGACAGGTCAATATGTTTATTCCTAAATATGATTATACTGATTCACCATTACAGAATAGGAAATTGTGCAGTCTGGGCAAACTCATTTCTAGTACCTGCCAAATGCACATCTTCCCTGAAAACCAGCTGGCTTCTGCTAGGTGCAGGACTCCCTTACACTGGGAATCTGATGATGCTATATCTTATTATCATCTGAATATCTGGTCACAAAGGATGAGTAATAAATAATTTCCAGACAGAGTACTCATTTTTGCACTTCTTGATCTCTATAGCCTTCTCTATGTAAAATGAATTTTGCATTTCCTGTGTTCTAAGGATGCTGGTATGGAATGAATACATTATGAAAAGGTGTTTGTATAGATAATATGCAGTTTTGGAATGCAAACTGATGTGGTGCATTCTTCCAGAATATGACCTGACTGAACTAACAGATTTCTCCGGTGGACATTTGTATCAATGATTCCTATAGTAAATAAGATGAAGCTCCATCAGGATACCCCCTGCCTATGAACCAAGGACACAGCTGGCTACAGACATCTCATAGAGCACAGTGACCACAGTTTGAAAAAAATAAATTAGATTATTAAAACAATTTATTTTCACATATCTGTAAAATAATGTATGCCTGGGTTTTAAGGAAAGATGGCACAAATTAAACAAAATAGAGCAAATAAAAATTAAGGCCTGTAGTTCTCTTCTGTTTTCTTTTACTGTCACTTACAATCTTTCCCTAAATATGGACCATCTCCAGCTGCTGTCCAGTTAGGAAAATGTCCTCTTTTCTTCCATTTAATGTAGCATCAGCACACTGAGTGAAGTCATAGTAAAATGACTATAAATACTATTAAACAGAAAACATGTAAAAACCAGTACTATTAGAAGCTGAGTTTGGCTGTACTGATGTGACTTTACATCAGCACCTGTGAATAAGCATCCTGACTGCTGAAGGTTTCCTAATAGGAAAACTTTATTCCCTGGCACTTGTTCTAGTCTTTGGCACTCAGCTTAGCACAACCATGATCGTAGTCAAGGTTAGATCTACAAAACTTCTGTTTTCAAAATTACTAACAAAGAACTAATATTTTACCAAGGTACTTAACATCGGCAGTAAGAAAATGGTTACAAGGTTGAGACATAAAACAGATGCAGTTGACCAAGCAGGTATTTTGTTGCATTTTACATTGGTTTAGGTCTTATATCTGGACTCACACTTTCTTTGCAACCTTGTATACATGTGCACAAATAGATATGTGAATGTATATATATCAAAAATATGTATCTTTAAATGTGGCCTAGATTTGCTGTGGAATGATGTTCATGCAAACAGAGTGCACAGTGTATGTGCAAGGTAATAGATACACAGTATTTGAGGCCGGTCTTCTGTGGCTGCATAGACAAATCTATAGGTGATTCTCATATGATCAAATTTGGTCTTATTATATACATTAATTTCATCTCAGTTTTCAATTTTTGAACACCGTTTGGGTGAATAATAAAGAAGTACATTTATTTATTTTTAAATAAAATCCTCTTCAAGAATTAGCATAGTAGGCAATGTGTTCAAGTACAGAGCAAACATGGAGGCACTCCTAAAGAAAGGTTAACAGTAGAACAGCAGGTCCCTTTTGCAGCATAATATGTAAAGGGTTACACTGATACTTTAAAGAAAGTGCTTCATGCTGAACTGCTACAAATCTGAGCACTGAAAGCAAATGGAGGTTTCCTTATATGGTTTTTTTTTTTTGAAGATGATATTAAAAGCCTCTTTTTTTGCATTTTTATTCATTGCAGAATCTTCACTGTGTAGCTCTTAGGATGCAGAGGAAGCCAAGGCATTCTTGCTCTATTTTCATTAGTAACAGAGTTACCTGCTTTTGACTGACTTCTGCCTATTTCTTCCTGGAGACTTACAAAATATTCTCATATTTTTTGCTTTCCAGTGCTAGAATGAGATTCCCATGCTTCTGCTTTTCTGGGAATCATTTGTGGGATTTTGCAGTTGCAAAAAGATTCTTGTTCTTAAAGCTGTTTCACAAGCCCAACAAGCCTCTAGTACAGTGGTTCCCATAGAAGTTCTCTAATGCACAACATGGTCATGAGTTTCCCCTTTATTTCCATCAGGCTTTTGGATCAAGCCTGGTTACAGGCAGGGGGTGATTACCTGGACTTTCTACCCTGCAGTTTCCAAAGTGTTCAGGTTTGTCATTTTGGTTCTAGTAGCTTAAGTGTCTTTCCAGTGAAGTGGAACAGACAGTAATACAGACCATCACATAAAAAATTCTCAATCAAATTAATCTGAAGTGTTCCAACCTGAAAATTGAAAAGCAGATATCTTGTCCCAGATCTGTCAGAAAGACTAAATGCAGGAGAAGAATGTCAGAACAGCCACCATTGCCAGATTCTGCTTCATGTTAGGATATAAACATTAGAAAGCTGTCATGCTCTAAGATCTCTTTAATCTTATTGTAATTACATGTCAAATTAAGGGGTTAGGAAGGTAAACCTTTCTACTTGGATTGTCTTTTTTCTTATTTTCTGAAAGTAATTTTTCATGTCAGAAATTACTCATTCATGGGTCCAGGGCAAAGTTAAATATAAATGTTTGGGAGCCAAGACAATGAGTTAAAGATGTCCTATAATTAACTTTGTTTTATTAATGTTTCACTTATCTTAAAGTAATTAAATTCACAGAAGTAGTATCATTGTATTCTTAAAATAAATTATATACATGCTTGAAATAACAGGAGGGAAATCAATCTTCCACTGCAACTGCATCTCAACTTAGAAAACACAAAACCATGGACCTGTGCCCCTGCACCCTTGGCACTTGAGTGAGGTTGCTCATATCTTTAAGTGCAAGGAGAGATATGGTGTCAGGATTGAGGACTATGAATTGGTCTTGACTGGAGTTCAAGCTGACTGAAAGCAATGACCTTTCAATAACAATAAAGATATATCTATTTGTACAGCTTGTTTAATATAATGTATGTTGCATGTGTACAAAATAAGTATCCAGTCGATTCAATCCAGAACTAAAACAACATACTTACTGTCTTTTTGTTCTCTTTACCTATAGTTTATAGCAATCAATTAAAATTAAAATCCTGTTCTGAAAATGGCTGAACCATTTTTTTCCCCAGTAGTCATCAAAAGACAGTGAAACTTTGTGGTTGAAAATATTTACTGAATGTAAATATAGTTATCCTAAGGACATACCAGTATTCCAATAATTTAAGTGATGATTTGATTAGACTTATTTCCACTGAGAATGATTAAATTCATAGAGGGAGGATATATTAAACATAAGTAGCCTTTAGCAAAACTAGAGAAGAGGTGTTGACATCAGCTAGGTGAGTAGTTAATCTGAAAAAATATAGATTGTAGACTTTAGATGGATTAAGGGAAAACATACCAGAGAAAAATTTCAATTCCTAAGGCATAAAGTCATATAACCAATAGAATGTGTATTTGTGTGATCCTAGAAAAGGAATATGCACAGAAAGTGAGGTCCATCTGAAAACAGTAGGTGTTTGTAATGTATCCACATGATATAGTTTATTCATTTTGCATTATCCTCTAATATTTTATGACGATTTTCTCTCCTTCCTTAAAATGGAAAGATACTACAGTCTAAGTCTTTAAACTTGTGATTACATGTCAAATTAAGGGGCTGAGAAGGTAAGCCTTTCTACTTTGGATTGTCCCTTTTCTCCTTTTCTGAAATGAATTTTTCATATCAGAAATCATTCATTCATGTGTCCAGGGCAAAGCCCCAAATGCCTTGGAGATAAGACAATGAGTTAAATACTCCCCTCTAAAAATTACTCCATGTTATGAGAACTTATTGTAAAGTATGGTAATAACCTACCTTTCATGTGTGATGTAGAAAATACAGTGACACTACTATAGAATAGGAAATGTTTCTGTTTAGCTAAAGCATAATGCACATTCCCTGTAGCAGAAGAAAAAAAAAATTCACTACAGACATTTACAGAAGGAGATAGATTTGCACAGTTCAGACATTTAATATATTTCCTGCATAAATTACTTGAATTTTAACTGATTGTTTTCAATTCTTAAACAATTGCTAGAGATAATCAACATGAGATGTTCTTTTGAAATATCAGGCAGAGCTGAAGTGTTTGGGTCTGGATTTACCTATACAGGAAATTGCCTCTATCCATTTTGAAGTGGAATTTGTCATTTATTTTTCATCAAGGCCTTCTCATTTCTGTTTTGCTGATAGTATTCTTCTGGAAGGGCTAGGGAAGAAAAATAAATTGATGGTGCTAATTTGGTACTTAAATCCTACAGCAACTGTGGGACCAATGTAGTTGGTCTGATACAGCTATGTACCAATGCTTTCTAATCCATTCAGTCATAGGCTGGGTTTATATTCTTTGTTTAACCATATGAGCACTTTGTGATTAGGCTTTAAAGACAGTGCTATAGAAAATTATATAAATTAATTTATTTTGTCTCAAAGTTACTTAATTGGTTATGTTGCTTTTCACTTCCCATGTTTAAAGTGTGATCCTGAAGTCTGCAGCAAATCTGGAAGCATTCATATTTGTATGGTGTTTAGTGATCTTAGGCATTTAGTTTTGATTAAGGGGTACTATTAGGGAGAGAATTTTTACTTTCTGTAGGCCTCCAACACTAAAGGTTAACAATCCATATAACACAGGAACACATCTGATGTACTAGCACCAAGAGCACGAACTCTGATTCTGACTTAGCAAATGAAAGTTATTTCTGTCTAAAGGCTAGAATTACAGCCTTGCTACATGAAATAGATAATTTATCTTAAAAAATTTGCACAATATTTAAAAGTAATATTGTAGTTTTGTTGGAAAAGCCACTCCCTGTTTGACACCATCCTTTGCATCACAATCCTGAATCTTGACATATGAGGCCATTCTATCATCTGAAAGCAGTGATTGTTTAGAGACAGAAATTATTAGAAGAATAATTTTTTAAAAGGAATTTCATCACTCTACACTATTACATAATTCTGTATTATTTCCTATCTTCCTAATTTGATTTTCTTTTTTTTTGGAATACCAATTTTTTCCAGAAGATATTTTTTAAATAGAAACATGTTAAGGTTATTCATCTTTGAAGACATAAATAAAAACCTTTCTGAAATTGCAACTGAGAATAAAAGTTTATAATAAAAATCATTGTACATAATCAGTAGATGCTTCTTGACGAAATTATTACAATATACGACTTCTCCTTTGTGCTGTATTTTTGAAATTAAAAGTAAGCACTTCATGTGTAGGAAGCATATTGGAGTTAAATACATTAACATAGAGAAATTTCTTCATTCACTTTTCTCTTTAGAAGAGTCAAGATTCGGCTAAATGAGTCACTTTCCATCTACATATACAAGATATATCTTGTCTGTGTTCTAATGCAGAACAGATGCACAACAACTGTCTAGACATCCACCAGCTCATCAATAGAAGAATATTGAGAGCACCAGAGCCCAGGCCTCTGATTTGTCTCCCCAGTAAATGAGAACGGAATCATTGAAACCTGTGGGGAATCTGAGAAGAAAATATTATGGATTTCTGTCTAACATTATTGATGAAAGTTAAATGTCTGCTCAGGACCATAATCAAGCTCAGGAGGCAACAAAATGTTTGTGTGAGCTGTTTAACTGGAGGTGAGGTGAAAAGGAATCCTGTTGTGAAAACATGGGCTGTTCAGGGGTGCAGATTGGGCAAATATCTGGTTCTTGAAAAAAGGAAAGACTGGGAATCACAGATTGCTTTTAAAAATTAACCCTCTCTAGCAGGGGTGCCCTGTAATTGCGTTTTTTTTCTGTCCACATATCTTGCATCAGCTGGAAAGGTTTTTAACTCAGGGATCAAGAAGCTCATCAAAATGAACCCTATCCATGGAAGCACAGCTGAGTTTTTCAACTTCAGTAGTTTAAACAACATTTCCAGCAGGCCCAATGTTATACTAGTTTCTTTTTTCTTTTTTATAATAACCATCTTTCAGTTTGAGTAGTTCAAGCCTTAACATCATAATTTTTTGGTCCTCAGGACTGATTGCCTTATAGGAAAGATTGGAATTAAAGGCTCCTTTCTGTTTTTTAAGTTTTTTAAAATCTGATGGCTTACTTTCAGCCAGATGGGACTGCCTCTCCTCCATGACTGAACCAGATGTTGATTTGCATCAAGTTTTTGGCAAAGAGTTCATATATTTTTTTTTACTGACTGATTAATTTGCATAGCAGCCTCATTAATAATGTATAGTCTCACTGCAGTGAATAACTGTGGCCATCTTTTCTTTATAATTAATTCATATAGCTCATCACTGCCCTAGATAAATGTACCAATACCTACAGGTAAACTAAGTATTAATGCTACTTGTGATCTTCTAAAATCAGACTATAAGTGCTTTGATCCGTTATTTTAATCCTCTATAAACTAAAATTCAGAGTTTCGGATTCAAAAGGAAAACATGCACCTGCATGAGATGTGTCCATCCCCAGGAAGAGAGGAACCCAAGACTAGAATTCATTACTTAGAAAGGGAGAAATCAGATGCACAATGTAATTTTCAGTCTTAATTTTCTCATTTCTTGTGTTCTCCAAGACAAATATGGGATGGTATTTTTTCAGTGAAGTTCTGCAGAACTGAGACTGAACAATGGTGTTTATTAGACTGAAAATCCGTTTTGAGCCAGCTGGAGGAGCATGGATAGGCCACAGTTGCCCCCAGGCATTCACATTATCTGCTGGTCATCAAATATGAAATTGACTTCAATGTTGTGCTTGGGAAGAGGCTCTGGAATGCAGCAGATCTTGAAAGGTTCATTTACCTCAAGAATGGAGCTTATACATATATTTCAGTTTTGGAGAACACAAGTCTGCCTTGGAATCTTGCCAAAGGTATATATCATGTCAAAAACTGATTTTTTTAATATTCTTTTTAAATAACAGAGGTTTTCTTATTTGATGCAAGGCCTACATTGCATCATTTGTTGTAACATTGTGTTGCTATGCTTCACTTGGAAAGGAAACAGTTCCAGTTCTTTCTAGACTAAAGTTACTGAAATTATTTTAAATAATATATTTATCTCCCTGATAGTATCTGTGGATATATCCACATATCAGGGAAGACTTTTTTTGCAGCCCCTGTAGTCCTGAGCTCTTGGTTATTCAGGTCAGGCAACGCTTGTCATTTTCTTCTAAGTGTGTTTCTCCCTTCCTGAGAGAGCCTAGGAGAGCAGGAGCATTGCTGTGTCCTGATGTCTCATCCCATCATTTAGCTGGAACATGGCCAGTGAAGTCAAAAGAGATATGAGAAGTGGGAAATATGCACAGAATCTGTCTGTCTGCAATCAGTAGTCTCTCCTTGGATCAGCTGGAAACAGTGACTGGCCACAGTTTGGGGCTTGCAAAATGTCCTCATGACCGGGTACTTCAAAATTGGAAGCCTAAGTATAGTAAATGCTACAGTGGCCATAAACTAGAAAAAAATAAATGCTGTATAACTCATCAAATAAACCTGACACACTACTCACATGAAAGATATTGTCCATGAAACCCTCCTACTCTATCAGATTCACAGGATATTAAATAGATGAGTAAACTATGATTTTGCTTCCAGCATGTGTCAATGAGCTGCCCATGAGCTGGCCAGGTTGGTAATTGCTGCTATAATGGGAGGTAGTTTCCTGCATTTTGGGGAACAACAAAGGTTGTTTTCTTCTTTCTGCAAACTGTTAAAATATTGGCTCTCACTAGCATAGAGTTGAGATTGAACTTTGCTTCTGACATGATTCCAGTAATGTCCTTTTAGAAAAGGGCTATAACTAGCAGCTTCTTTCCATTTGAGAAACTGGAAGCTCAGTTTTTAATTATATTAGTGCTTTATTGCTATTAAAATATTTGATCTCTTCAAATAAGTCAATTACCCCTTTATATCAGTTTCTGTATCTAAAGACTGGAATGGTCACTTTATGGGAATGTTTAGGGGTGGGGTTAATTAGCCAACGAAATGAAATGTAAGCATGGATTCTCCTGTGCCCATCTCCAAGAGTTTAATAATTCCTTCAGAGAAATAAAAATTGCATTATTCAAGTTGCCAGACAAATTTAGATTTGCAGATGTTCCCATATTAGAGTTTAGTCAAGATTCCATGAATAACACTTCTATTCCTGTGAAAAATGCATATGGAATTGTAATAAAGGACATTTGTTTTCCCATAACTTGGCTTCATTTCACATAACACATACACATTTCACATATGATATACAATTCTGGTGTTCAGGTGTATTATTAAATATGAATCTACAGATAAAAATATATATCCACAGATAAAAACATTTCTTTTTCTTCATATCCTAGCACGAAAGCTGCTTTGTTCATCACACACCATGAGAAAATGTAGATAAAAACAATTTGTACCAAAAATTTATTTAGATTACATAGGCTACTTCAGATAGAGATCTTCAACTGAGTCTTGTCTTCTTGATTTTTTTTCACTGAATTTACTGAAATTCAAGAGTATAAAATAGAATAACTGTAGGGGGTTTGGTTTACCTTTTTTTGTTTCTTTGTTTTGTGGTTTTGGGAGGGTGTTGAGGTTTCGGTTTTTGGGGTTTTTGGGGGGAGAGAGATTTGGAAGAGGCTTTTTTTAAAGTTAATTACCTGGTAAATTCACTGGTTTCATAACTATATCGTCTAGTGGGAGCACTATAATTTTACTTTTCAGATAGCCTTATGTTTCCAGCTCAGGGAGGTATTGCTAAACTGCTAACTTTATAGTTTATAATGGATCCACTCGTTGCAATTTTTCTCCTTCTGTATAAAGTATTTGAAAAATAGCTGAAATTGTAAACCAGCAGTGAAGACCTCTTAACTGCCAGCTTTGTTGTTTTGGGTTTTGTTTTTTTTTTTTAAATAATGTCCTATTTGTGCAACATGCACAATAGTCATATTCATATGAGAGATAATAAATAATTTGATTTATTATGGTAGTCCTTCCTCTAAACAATTAACAAATCAAAACTTGAAAATACTTTATAAAGGCACTCAGTAAAAAGTTGCAAGTGATATTTGGATTATGTGGAAGGAAATATATACATATAAAATTACTTAGATAAAGTGATGAAACTAGAATTAATTTCAGATCTGGTCCCTGTAAACATTGTATCTCAAGTTTTGCTGTACTTGGGGGTAATGTATTATGAGAAAAAAAATTAATTTGTCATATGGTTCACAAAAGAATCACACAATACGTATCAGGAATTACTTTTCAGTTGAGCTAAATAAATATACTTAAGCCTTCCTCATAACAGAGAGGTAATGATTTTTTTTTTAATAAAATCTGAAATGCAGATATAATCCACTTGTGCTAGGGCCAGTGACAAAAAAGGAACTGTGACATTTTTTTTAAGTAGCCTGCTCTGCCCATAATGCTCTCTGTGCATATTTCAGTAACAGAATATCTCTCCTCCCCCTCTTTTTTTTTTCCTTTTACGACTTCTTTTGCCTGCATTGCACACAGAAACAATACAAGTTGTCAAAAATTAGATAACCAATTTACTTGGAAAACCAATTAATGCTTTTCCCATCTGACAGTAATTTTTTTTGGAATTGTGTCTCAAGTGGAAAATGTTGGCTTTGAGTGCAGGATAATAACAGTTACTTCTTTAGACTCAACAGGCTGAAATGCCAGGACTGGGAAGCCATGTCCCCGAGTGTGACTGGAATATAAAGTGACAACCTTGGTTGGGTGCTTTGCTCTCACTGTTCAGACCTGGGAAAGAGTGAACAAAGTCATCAGGATTAAAATTTGTAGTGCATTAACAAAATGTAATTATGAAGAAATCTGTATTTCCATAAATGTTTGCCTGTTGCTTCATAGAACCTTGGACATACTCACTAGACTGTCACTAATATTTTGTGGTAGGTCTCCAATTTGCATGAAGACACATCTTATTCATGAGTGAGTAGCTACTGGTAAGCTCTGTCATGTAGCAGCCAGACTAATCTGTAATTGGTTTATTTTCTGTTGTCTGTTGTCCTGTGAATAGTGCAGCAGCAGTGAGAGGGGCCAGGTTTTCTCTGCTGTAGTCGCCTCTGCTAGATAGATAATATTTATGATGAAAATGTGCATTCAAATCATCATTTATTAAGCATTTTCATCTGCAAAAATGTTCTATGTATTTTTCAGTTTAGCCCTTAAAATCTCATTTTTACACAGACTGGATTTTTCAATACCAAATGCTACTCCAGATTCTACTGTCACATCATTTTTTATGAAGACTGGCAATATTTCTGGTACTACTTAGCAATGTTAAAGATGATTCTATGGCAAAATTGAAAGTAGAAAGTTCATGTAGCCAAGAGAAACAAAGGAAGAATAGAAAATTTGTATTTATAACATCATCTGACTGTTTTTATGTAGGTAAAGGGTAACTCACATTCTGATTAAACAACCTGGGTCCTTCAGTGTTACTCTGCATGCAATGCTGTTCCTCCAACTTTGACTGCTGGTGGCTGTGCTCATCCACAGCACATTTGAGGCAGCAAAGTCAGTGAGGCTGGGTGTCAGAGGAATCTCTGAAGGACTTGTGGATTTAATTCGGGGAGCCAGCTTAGCATGTAAATAAGAGAATGGCAGGAAGCTTCTCTGGAAAATTATTGCAATTCTAATTTGACTTATTACCTTAACACAGTCGTTAAAACTGTGGCATAATCTATGTATCATCACAAAGTTTAAGAAAACTCCTAGGGACTTTTTAAATGCTAAAATAGTTTGTAGTTTTATATAGGGATTGTTTTGAAGTTCCTTAGAGCACTGTATAATAGCAAAGCATATAAAATTAATTTTGGATAAAATGGTAATTAATCTGCAGCAGATTTAATTTGATTTATGTAAGACTAAACTGGTGTCTTGTTTGGTTGCTTTTTTTTTCCCTAATAGTTTATTTGAAAAATATATTGTTTATAGTCATCTGTAAACTACAGGTGATTCACAGAAAATATCCAACAGAAAAAAAAAGGTATCCAAACAAATGAAGTTGGTATTTCTCTTTGTAGTCAATAGCTTATAGGTTAGAAAAATTATTCCTTCCATGCTAATTGTTTTAACACATCTTGGTTTTTACAGAATTACAGTAACAGAGTAGGAAAAGCCATGTGACACTGTAAATATTATTATTGTCTAATATGCTTTCAGTAAAACAGTGACATATACATCTATGTAAACATAATAATCTATAACATATGTCAGTTGTCTATGTGCTAGAATTTAGCATAGCACACTTAAGGCCTCCAGCAGGCTTTATGGATGATATGTGGTTTGCTTTCCTCAACACAAAATGAATCACAAGGTGAATCAGACCCTAAAAGTGCATATTTCTCTTCACTGATTATAAAATTAGTCTAGCTGGGTAGCTCATTTATGAATATCGACTTTGTATGGGTAATCCACATTTAATCAGATGATTCCTACTCTTGTTTCAAAAGTAATAAAAAAGTAATATATTGTGCCAGTATATATATGTGAAAGTGTCAACACACTTAATTGGTTGATCAGACAGTTTTTCATCACTGGGATGTTTGCTCAGTAAATTACTTCAGACATTAAGTCTCAACTAAAAAAAGAGTTCAAATCCATGAGTTGAAACAGTTTGGGATTTGGATGGCTTGCTGCTATCACTTTCTTGATTTGTTGTTTGTCACTGTTTCTTCTTGTTTCCTGGGAACCCTCAGGCGCAGTAACTAACTTGTAATTTTTTAATGTTTTTATTTAAATGTAGCTAAGTAAAAAAAGATGAAGCATGCAGCCATGTCTCCAGTAGAACTCACTATTTCTTAGAAACCTGTCTGCTTCATTAAAGTTGAATTTCACCTTACAATGCTCAAATGCTTAAGGGTTTGTCATTGTATTTGCAGCAGCAGTGTGTTATAATTGGAACTAATGAGCCAAACAAACTGTTCTTAACTCTTCAAAATGCCAGACTAAGAGATTTCTTTGGAAATTGGGCAGAGGGGGGTGGTAATTGTTAGTTTTCATTCGTACCACATTGCATGTCAATGAAGAAAAAAATAATTCTGTAATATATATGAAGGCATGATTTATTTTAAGTGTTTAGCATCAAGGCAAGCTGTGATATAGACAGCATTGGACTGGAATACCTGTATAGGTCCTTGCAGCAGGCTGCACAGCAATGCAAATTATGATGAACTTCTCTAATATGGCATCTCAGCCTTCCCCTTGAAAGACTATCATGTAAGAGAAAATAATTAACTTTGCCAATTGACACAATCAGACCTCTAAGGAGTTTTGCTGTTTAAAACTGTTTTTTACTGACATGGTTATCAAATGCCAGGGGTCAACATGGCCTATTCAGAAACATACTTTATGTAGTTAGTTTCAGGCATGTTTGAATCCTAGCCTCTTTTACAAGTAATTGTGTGCTTGAGCACACAATTAATAAAATAAAATAATAAAATAAAACTGGGATTTCCTACTATTGCCCAGATATCACTGAAAGGGAGAAGGTGCCCTCTCACCAGATCCCTTAATTCCTCACCCTCTGTGCAGAGCACACTCAGTCCTGGTAACTCCACTGGGAACTGTGGATGGGAGCACAACAGGAGGTGAAGGCACCAGGAAAATGAGGGCAGGAAGTGGGACTTTTTTGTAACTTTTAAAGTATTTTTAATTACTGTCCAGATTGCTTTAAAGCTATGCCTTTTGTCTTGGAAAATAACAGACTCTTTTATTATAGGAAGCCATGGAGCCCATACTCACAGAATTAATATTTTCTTACTGATTATTGAACTACTTATTAAAACCAATCTGTAACTGTAAAATAAATTTTACAAACAAAGCTGAATGTAGATGATTTCAATAGTGTATGGAGTGTTGTAGTGGTTACAGGCTACCTTGGGATTCAGGAGAGCTTCACTTCCCTCATTAAATATTTTGGTATTTTCCTGTTTTGCAAGATCTGGTTTTTAAGCCACTGTTTAAGAGTTATGGTCATATTTCATGTGTTCTGGACTCACAACTTACTATATATATGCAAAGTGGAATAGCCTCAGCAGTAATGGGATGATTCCTTTTTTTTCTCTCCCCACCTCCCATCCCGACCACCCATTAATGTATGACTATTGTGTAAAATGCTTTTATAGAAGGTAACAGTTAAAATTCCCTCTGACAGGTGTGGGAAGGAAAGCTTCTGTAACCTCTATTATGACTGAGTGCTTTAACTCTTCAAATCCCACTCTGCATATCAGTTTCATTAGAAAAACAGAGTACAATAGGTCTGCTCTGGTAGAGTTTAAGTGATTGAGGCCTTTCTGCAAACATAGTAGAGAATAATCCATTTTGTGAGGCCTGATAGGACTTAGTCTAAGATCAGTGCTTCACTTTTTAGTAAATTCCAAAGTAGAACTTCAGGTGCCATGAGAGCTTTGATTTGGGAAACATAGAGCTCTGCAGGTTTCAGACATGAGTAGGCAGCAGCAAATTAGATATTTCAGGCATCTGTGTTTTGTATTTCAGTTCCTAAATCCTGGTTATGTCCCACTTTAGATGCCTATGCCCTTATTTCAATGTCATCTATAAAACCCAGATCTCAGAGGTATAGCTCTGTTAGAGCATTAGTCTCTCACTTGTTCAGTAGAAATTCACCATCTATCTTTAGGTATCTAGGATGTTAAATCTTATTTATTTAAGTTCTAGGATGCTAAATCTTATTGAAAAGCATAGGACTTAAATTCTTAAATACTCCCGTGTTCCATAAAAAGAAAGTTTAATTGTGCAAGAAAGTTGGTGTAATTTTACATTCTTAGATATCCCACTGGTTAAAAGAATCAGATCATTTCAACTGAATTAGATATCCAGAGTCCCTGCTCAATGCCTCGCAGGGGAGAGGCACCTGGGGAAAGGTATGTTTATGTTATGGTTTTGTCCTTCAGATTTCCAGTGTAGAAATAGCTAGCTTAGGCACTGAAACAGTCCACTGTACAGCATGTTGTGCAGACTAATGTACCTTGAGAATATAGGCTCCCTGCAGTAGGAAGCATTTAAAATGGACTTTGATATCTTCACACAGCACTGTCAGCCTCTGCAGTAAAGCCAGATACTGACAATGGGCCTGATGAAACTCAACGTATTTCTGAGTAAGGAGCTGATTGAACCACTCTATAGAAAACACCATGAAAGGAAGTGGGGATAAACTCTGCCCTTTGAAGGTCAGAGTAAGGCATGTGACTCTGCTCAGGGCTTTTGGATTATGCATGAAAGCCAGATCACATCTTTCCTGGGAAAGAGATAGTTCCTACCTGTTGTACCCAGTGGTAAAAGATGGCAGTTTTCAAATGGTTCACTGGTATGATTTCAAACAGGCTTGCAGCCACCAGGCAGCTAAACTATTCAATTCTGTGGGGGTCATCTTTTCGCAGTTCCTGTCATTTTTATTGCTGTTTCTTCTTGCACAATTAACTATTCATTGAAGTAAAACTTTGATCCTGATTTCCATCCCCCCAGCTGTGCAGTTTAACAGGTGGATTAGGGAGTCAGTCAGCAGCATGATATTAAAAGTTTTGCGGGAGGGAATGGGTTGCAAAAGGTTATTACTGCTTGCCTCTTTTACCCATGTTTTCTCACCAGGCATTCCAAGTTACCCCCTTTCAGTTTTTTCTTGGCAACTCTTGCATGGCTGGGCTGCAAATAGGAGCAGTGCAGCCCTCCAAAACCTGGTGCAATTAACTCCTCTAATTTTAGCACTGATGTACTTTGCAATGCAGTCCCAAAAATGTTACATCATGGTAAAGGAGGGTGGGGAAGTGAAAAGGGGTGCAGAGCAGGGCTGAGGGAATTCACAGAGGCAGAGGAGTCAAAACCCCTTAAACTGAATTTACCATGCAAATATGCAACATAATAATGTAGGATTAAATCAAGAGTGTCCCTGCTGCCTTGCATTTTGGTTGTACTGATGGTAAAAATATAGTGAGTCCATACTAAAATGTCACAATAGTTCAACTGCATCAGTATGGTTAAAATAGTGCAAGGTTTCTGTGCACATCAGCCCTAAAAATGTGTAATCTTCTTCATTTAACATGGTCCTTACAGTACCATTGTCCATATTCCAAAATCCTTGCCCTAGGCAGTCCTGACAGACTGACCAGGAGTTGAGTGCATATGGAAAATGAATTGACTTCATAGTACAAGGAGTTGTTTCTCCAGGGTCAAGATTTGAAACACATTAGTGGAGAAGCGTATGCTCCCACTGTTCAGGCAGAATTTTTCTGGAGATGAATAAGAAGACTTAGCTGCCCTAGGCTGTCACTAAAGCAATTTTTTGTGAAATAAAAAGAAAAAAATCTTGACACTGAGCCTTCTAACCTTAATGGTGTTCCCTTCCAGATATATTAACTGATTTTCTTTTTTTTATTCTTTCAGTAGCTGAAAACTTCATTGGTATCAGCATAAGCAATGAAATTGAAAGCTGGGCTTCCATGATAGGATTTTATTATAATGTTTTGTTATTGCTCCCCAATGAGCATCTGTAAACACTGGATTCAGAAGTGTATATGTCTTGTCAATAAATCTTACAGATGTGGTGGATACAGTTCTGCTAAGAGGAATGTAAAGTTCTGCATGTTTGTGGGACTCATCATCTATTTAGTGCAGAAAGTAAAAAACTATGTAGGTAGAAGTTCTGCAGAAAAATATCTTGGATTCAGAGTGGATGGCAAATTCTGTGTGACTCAATGTTATTAAGCTGCTGCAAACAAGGCAAATATCCTACTGGGATTTGTCAACAGGAATATAACCTGTAGGAGTAATTCTTCTATCCTGCTTAATGCAGAAGTAAGGTTTCAGCTCAAGTACTCCATCAAGCTTCAGAAAAGACATAAAGCAATTACAGAGTCCAGAGAAAAGCAATGGAACTGGACATAGGTCTGGTAAATTATGGCTGCTGAGGAAGGCATTTGAGGTTGTTAAGCCTTGGGAAAAAAAGGGGAGAAGATATCATAGTAGTCTTTGAATAAGTAAATAGATGCTATGATGAGAAAAGAGATATATTGCTCTCAAATAACAGGCTTCAAGGGCAGCATGGGACACTGGGAAAACCATTCTAAAGGAAAGACTGATCGGGTTTTCAATGGAGTGCAGTGATGTAGAATTTCTGTTACTGGATGCTTTTAAGAAAAGGTTAGACAAATACCTGTCAGGAATTATTTAGGTCACTAGGATAGACAGAAAAATTACTTTTTCAGTTGCTTTTTATAACTGTGTTCTATTTTTCTCTAAGTAGATATGTGACTTCCATTTTTCACTTGATAGATTCTTTGGCTATACACATCAAGGAAAAAAATAAACTACTACAGTTCTTACACCAGGAACAAACACATACATTTCTGACTTACTGTATTAAATAAAAAATGGAAATCTCACAATAACTGTCAGGTCTGTTGAATAGTTAATAAGGTGAGAAAAACCATACACAAATGAGTCATTCTGTATGCTCCAGAAGTCTGGGAAGGTAGAGTGGGCTTTTAGAATACCAAAAACATAAACTTAATTACTGGCATTTCATTAAATCTGAAAGAATATTTTTTATTGAATGTTTGATAAAACCAATTTTCTAATAACGAAAAATTAAGAGGATAAGTAAAAGGAATCAAAGTCATAAAACATGATACAGTTATAACTGAAAACTTCAAAAGGATCTTTATAATGAGAAAAGAACAATTTTTTACCACTTGTTAAAAAAATGTTTGAAAAAAAACTTTACAGGATGGTAGTCCCTGGAGAAGTAAAAATTAAAATAAAAATAATAGGGGAATACAAAGCAAAAGTACTGAAATTGTCTGCAACATGAAGGTCAAGACCTAGTACTGTACAGTGCAGGAGACCGAGTGAATGTACTATTATGTATAGCAATGCATTCTTAAGTATCATCAGCAATGGGGGTAAGAGAAGAATAATATTTCATAATTTGTAGTCTTGAACTCTTCACTGAAATATCTGGGCATTTTTTTTTTTGTTAGGGCTTAAACAATTAGGGTTTTTTATTTTAATCTTGGGAAAAATAAATACAAGTCATCATTATGAAACTGAACATCACCCTAGGGGTGTTACCTTTGACAGTTTTATTTTATTTGGTCTCACATCACTTTGTACAGAAATAAAAATCTGAACGAGTCATAAAGGAAACACTAAAATATAAACAAAGATCTATTTCAGCTTTAATTTACTCAGAGCTATGAGGCAGTGTTTATGAATCAGGGTTAAGCTGTATATGAGAGAGCAGCCCATACCACCTAAGCAGCCTATTTCATGTGTATATTGAATAACAGAAGCAAGGAGGAAGGATCCTTTTGTCACGCCCCAAAAGAAGGCTGATTGTCAGACATCTGCCTGGGATGGTTGTTTTCTTGATCAGTGCCCAGCTGTCTCAACACTTAATGAATGCTTCCAAGACGCTTGATTCTTCTTATATAATATGTGTATTTATACGTATATAGAAATATTTATTTTCATAGCAGTGACCCAACTCCTCAGGCATGCCTGGAAGAGGGAAAATACTCATGTTTTAAACCCATTACATAAGCTTTTGCAGCTAATGTAAATTTAAGTAGCAAGTGATTTTAGAGTATGCAAAGTATTTAGAATACAGAAGCCAGTCACTGTGACTGTGTCTGTATTAGTAAACTCTGAAGATCAGGGTCTGCTCTGACCCTGAGGGAATGTGGCACGAGAGTTTTCATTCCTTGGCTAAGTGCTCTTCCCTTCTAAATGTGCACCAATGGAAAAAGCACTAGGAAATCCCACTGAGCATCAAACAACCATTGAGACTGAGGAGCTTGTGGCCCTGTTCAGGTGTATGTGAGAGGGAGCCACAGGCCAAAGAGCAGTAGTAAAATATTCCAATTAGAGCAGCAGTAAACTACATGCATTAGAGCAGTAAACTACATGCATATCAGCTCAGCTTCCCCACTGTCTGTCCCCTCTCCAGTGAAATTTTGGAGAACTGGATGTACCTGGTGGAGAAAATACAGCAAGCAGAGTTTGTGGAGGGAGGAGGATAGATGTTTATGTGTTTGCTTAGTTGTCTCTGGTCTTTTCTTTCCCAGTACTTAGAAGAGCAATCAGCAATTTGTGTTGGTTAGCAATTGATTAACTGAAGTAAAATTCCTTAGCTGGCACCTGGTTTCCCCTTGACACCCCTGTTATTCTTACAGCCCTGCCCAGGAGGGGACTGGGATTGCACAATCAAACACTGGTCGAAGATATGTCAAGCATTGTCTGGCCTACAGGACAGTTCTTGATCCCATGCCTTGGCCCTTTCTGCTCAATTAGGATAGCCTCCAATAAATCCTGGCAGCTGCAAGCCCTGGTGTAGCATTAACTAACACATTTGTATCTTGGTAGTACCCTTATATCTATAACAATTTTGCTGTCGTGGGGTAACTGTTTTCATCCCACTTGTTCCTTGCCTTAGTTGCTTTAGATGAAGTTTTATCCAAAAAGACATCTGGAAGTGACAAGTGAGACCACAGCCCCTGTATTAGACCAAGTGAGCAATATGGCAGATTCAGCTTGTGTGGTCTGCAAATTCCCAATTGTCAACTGGCAAAGCAAGAACTGTGGACTGAATTTTTCACAGCTACAGGGAGCTCTAGAAGAAAAAGTCTATTTCACTCCTGACCCTTGAGGACATGAGTAAGAGATCCATTTTCACCAACAATTTCATAACACCTTGTCCTTTTTCAGGACAAGCAGTAGTTGCAGCTCAGTGGAAATCTACTGTAGGCATTTCTGTTAAACAAGAAATGTTTAAGACACCCTAAGACCATAACAATGCAAACATTTCAGTCACTGTGATATTTTAGTAATTTTCAAGATAATTTATTAAGTAATCCTTATGGACAGTTCTTTTTCTTTACTGCTAATATATTGCTGACTTATTTTTAAATGTCTTTTAAATGGAGAACTTCTGATGTTGCTTTCTATTCTGTATGCCTCCTTTCTTCCCACCACTTCCCAGTTTTTGAAACTTCTCAAAAAATTTCAATGTTGCCTGCTTGACTAGACTTTATTTTTTCTGCTTATCCTTCTTGTAAGACAATCAGCTAGTGTCTCCCTAACACCATTACAGGAAAAAAAAATCTTCTATACAGAGAGAGTCTGAAAAATAGTCTAGTTTAAATTGTTAAATGCACTGTTGCCAGTTTCCTTTTCACTGTTGCCTTTTCCTGGCATTATGTTCATCCTTCCACTCATCTCCTGCATCTTAGGGCCAGTACCTTCAGCAGGGTGTCTGTGTAAAGGGGAGTAACTTGTCATTTGCTGTAGGCTCCTGATCTATCCTCCTCCTACCAAAAAAAAAAAAAAAATCTGTAGGAAAAACCTCAGCTTCAGGCAAGTCAAGAAGAGTTCAGACAGGGCAAGACTAAGGCCTTGTAAACTCAGCACAAAACTTATGGTCTCATACTAGTGATAGCAGTACTGTGTTTCAGGAGTACAAGGTAATAGTGAAAGTATTCTCACCACAGGTGTCTGATTTTCTCTCAGGGAAAAACTATCAGAGACTGTGACAGCTTTCTTTTCTAATCTCAACAGCTCCATTTCAACACATCCTTTGTACTGAATTTGTGTCTTCTGACATCTTTCTAGCTCTGTTATTCCTTAATTCATCCCCAGTTCTGTTCATTCTTTAACATTTAAGAGAATCTCAAATAATAGTAATAATAGTTATAACAATAATAACAATAATAATAACAATATAAAGCTCTTCCTTACTAGCCATATGCAAATGAAAATTGGAAGTTTTTCTCTTTCATTATTACTTTTAAACAATTTTTTATTGCCGGCAACCATAATAATGAGGTAAATAATTGAATATGAATGCAAGGTAATATTTCTCACAAACATGCTAACATAAAGTGCTGCAGTTAGTAAATTAAATTTCTAAAATACTTGATTAGAACAAGGCACCTGAAATCCAGCTTTCATTTTTATGACTACAGATTTTATCTCAGAAATGGTATTAAAATTGTTATTGAGCAATTATGCTCAGACAGCTCTGTCTGGCGGTCATATGGGCTTTTAAGCTACAGGGTTTTTTTCCAACACCTCCATAAAATCTCGTAAGAGTTTTGAGAACAAGGAACAGTATAAATTAACAAAACCTTTTGCACATACTAAGAACTACATTTAGTTCTGAGTTTCCTTTCAGTATCCTTCATAAACATCAGCTGTCATCCTATTAACACTTTGAAAGTTAACGAAGTGTTAAATTAACAGCAGCGGGCCAGATTCTGCAGTGAGGACACCACTAGAGCCTCCACACAGAAACCAAACCTTACCAGGCCTGCTGTCACTCAGATTGAAGTTGTGACACTGGAGTTGTGAAGTTGTGACACTGGAGCACTAGGATGTTCTAAAACTGAGGCGAGGCTAGGAAGAGAAACATCTAGAAATCTCTAGAGCATGATGACTTAGCTCGTATTAAAAAATCCAGTTGTGATTTTTCTCAGGCCACAACCCTCTAATTATGAAACAGCAGACAGGATTGTGCTCTCCAACAGTTACAGCCACGAGTGCCCCAAGAGCAGTGGGAGGGAGGGATGCCGCCTTCCCCCAGGGGCAGGCGGTCACTCTCAGCCGGTGCCCTTGGGCAGGCGGCAGCCGTGCGCGATCTCCCGGCTCCGACTAGCGGCGGCCGGGCTGGGGGCGAGCGCTGCCGTGCGGGAGCGATGCTGGAGCGCTGCGGGGATGGATGGGAGCGCTGCAGTGCGGGAGCGCTGCGGGGATGGATGGGGGCGCTGCGGTGCGGGAACGATGCGGGAACGGGAGCGCTGCGGGGATGGATGGGAGCGCTGCGGGGATGGATGGGGGCGCTGCGGTGCGGGAGCGCTGCGGGGATGGATGGGGCGCTGCGGGGATGGATGGGGCGCTGCGGTGCGGGAGCGCTGCGGGGATGGATGGGAGCGCTGCGGGGATGGATGGGGCGCTGCGGTGCGGGAGCGCTGCGGTTCCGCCCGCGGTCGCGGCTCCAGGTTTGCGGCAGAGCGGGTGACGGCTGCTTCCTAAGGAGCCAAGCCTTGTCTATGCCCGAATCCTCCGTGGGCAGGTTGCGGTTTGTCTGGGGTATTTTTTTTTGTTGTTGTTTTGGGTTTTTTTTTCCTTTTTAGGTTTTTTTCTTTTTTATTCGCTTTGAGTGGCTCGATAGATGGATGCCACAGAAGTGTTTTAGGTCGTGTGCTAACCCCGATCATTTAGTTTGCATTATTTATTATTTCTTAGACTGATTCCTAAGGCATGTGGCACAGTTGCACTCTCTGGTGGGATGACCCAAGCTTTCCAAGTAGGCGACGGACCCCTCTATTTTTAATTGAACGGAATGTTCTTAATCAGTTAATGAGTTTATTGTGCAAATAATAAAAGAGCTCTTCAATATGCCAGCATACTAGTGCAAATACTCCTACATATACTGGTTTGCAGAGATTTTTTTGTAACCATGAATATTCTATTGAAGAAAAGTTGTTTACTGAATATTCATGAAGAGCTGGAGGAAAAAGAGGTCATGAATATGGACAAGTCTAATTTGATGGGGTTTCTTCCCAAAGAAATAGGGAGGCATTTAGTTTTGCTGTTGCCATGCAGCTCTATTTTATTCATTTATCATGACATTCACATTTAATTCAGCAATGATAAAGTTTACTGGAAAGCTGAATTTTAGGTTTTACCGTTTTTTAGTAAATTATCTGTGTTCCTCTATCTGGACTCAGCTGTTATATGTATAACACTATGATGTCTTTTCAGGGGAGCATGTACAATTGTGCATAGTTCCTTCAATCACTGAGACAGTTATTTGAACAAATAGTTTTTTAAAATTGTATATAATTCCTTCTTCTTTAAGCGTATTCACTCTTCCTGTGAAATATACAAGGAAAAAATTTGCTCAGAACTTTGTCTCTTTTTCTTAAAAATCAGCTTTCATCAGGCTGGGAAAAAAAACCCAAACTAACAACAAAAATCAACAACAACAACAACAAAAAAACCCACTTTAGAATATTTACTTGGGGTTTACTTTTTTGACAGTTAATGAAAATAACTTTTGCTTTTACCTTTACTTTCCAAAAATCTTCTTTTTTCTTTCCTTTAAAAATTGCAATACTTTGCATGATTACAGACAACTGTGATGCATAATACTTTGGAAAACTTGGAACAAATAAACATCCAACTGATTTAAAAACAGATTATAGTATGTAGAGATACAGTGATAGAAAGGAATGAATTAAAATTACTGTGTGCAGTAGTGAAGATTATCCCAGTCAACCTTGGGCATAACAGGATTTGAGTTTTTCAAATTCTTGAGTACAGATATTTCAAATAATAGGTAAAACATTTAAAATTATAAATGACATCATTATTTACATCACCAAGTCCTATTCACTTTCCATGGCTACTGGATGCCTATGTGTGATTTTTAAAATGTCTGCCTATCTGTTTAATTATTTTTAGCAATTAAGGTTGTAATTTGTGGATGTTGCTTCAGCTTCTTGCCATGTTGACTGATGTCTCAATGTGTATAATCCATGTCATACAATGTGTTCCTTGGTAGCTCCTATTAGGCAGAACATTTTTTTCTTTCTAACCAGGTTTTTGCTGGTACATGTTTCAGGAGAAAACAGAAAAGTACACTGGGTCTGTTTCTCCACTGTTCTGCTCTTCGTATCCATTTCTCATAAACATGGCAAGGGAGTATGAATTGGCAATGAACAGAGAATTCTTGCTTTGCATGCCTTCTATGCTCATTTTGTCCATGTGGAAATAGTTTAGAAAGTATTAAGCTGTTGAAAGATCAGTCCTGTGAGGCTCCACGAGCTTCAAGGGACTGCTCCTGAATTACAGGCACAAACCACTAACATCACTGAGTCCACTGAAGAACATCTTTATGCATTGTATACCCACTTTATGACTCAGATCCTGCACATTTTTCAAGGTGGCACGTAGTATTTTTGTGACCATAAAATAGAAACAATTGAAGCCACAAGATGTATACCTACCTGCCAGTGGAGCTTGTTGTGGATAAATGAGTGTGCTGGAGAAGAAGCATATTAGGAAGAGAGCAGTTTTAGGAAGTCTGCAATTCTATTAGTCCAGAATCCTTTTTGTCAAAGGAATAAGTTATCTCGTTCCCGTTTTTAGCACATTTATATAAGAATGAAAAAGGGAATAGGAAAATTGTCTCAGAGGTTTTGGTTTTATTTTTATTTTTTCTGGTGAAGACTAACTGTATCTTTACTTGTTGCTATAGTGTCTGCTACAGCTAGTTTCTAAATTAAATTTACTTGATGGGTGCTGGTTTTATTTATATAATGGTGCTTTTGATCAAAGATACGAAAAGATAATACACATGATAATTTTGATTGGTGAAATATATGAGGCACTTCCAAATGTTTTTCAAGCACTGTTTGAAAAAGAAAAAAGCCAAAAACATATTAGCAGCACTAATTAGTAGTGGGGAGCCTTGGATTTTCCAGGGTGGAAAACATTTTTAGCATTTATTCAGAAGCTTCAAAGCTCAATTTTAAGTGCTCAGCTCATGGTGATAGGAACTGAAGGGTGACAGTGACAAGGAGTAAACAATATTTACATAGCAAAAACCATTTGACAACTAATTTATAAATATTGCAAATGAGAGAGAAAGCTCATAGCATTTTTAAAACAAGATCTCCTTCAGAATTCAGTTCTTATTTTTTTTCTCCTAGTGTTCTATGAAGACCATTTTATACCGTACTTTCATATAAATATTATTTTTTATGAGCTTTATTTGAAAAGCAAACTTAGGTCTTGAACTGTAATGCAGATCCACATTTAGTAATTGCTAGTACCAAAAGTTGCTAAGGACAAATGCATGTTCTACACCTGTGTACAAGCAGATTTGCCACAGATTTTGATAAAAAATCCAGTGCTTTGGTACCAAATCTGCCTAAAAGATCTAAAGTGAAGACCAGAGAGGGCAACATTGCTAAGTTCCAGCAATTACTTTGGCTGATTTGCAGGCAAGATAACCCTGAAGTACAGGAGTTAGTTCTTGGTCATTCAAGTTACTATTAATTCAACATCTGTAAGAAGAAAGATCCTCTATGACTTTTTCAGAAGTAATTTAAATTCCCAGCTTTAGAGTTACAGAGATTTGCAGTTTGCACTTTAAGAATTATTGTAGAACAACTATAAATCTAAATAACAGAAACATTCCAAGAGGCCACGCTTGGTGCTGATCCAAAACACTCTCAAGATATTATACACAAGCTGTCTAGAATTCCCAGGTCTAACTAATCTAGCATACAAGATCATAATTCCAAATCAATAACTATTTATTATTAACACATCAAAAACAGGCACTCAAAGGTAGATTTGACAATAACTCCATAGCTGATAACAAATAAAATACCAGGGTTGCCTTTCTGCTGCCTCTGAGCTAACAGGTCTGTTTGATGCCATCTCAGACAATAACCTGCTACGCTCGGTCACTGGTCTAAGATTCACTGTCATCCTTAGGCTAGTGTGTACTCCAGTATTTACTCTGTTTCCAGTGCTGCTCCACTAAATCAGAATTACTCAGGCAGCTATAAAGTGAATCTTACATGTACATTGCTAATGATTAATTATTAATCATGTGGTTTGTGGTTGTGCCTAGGGACAACTGAGATTCAAGCCCCATTATGTAAGGCACTGTGCTGTTATTCAAGAAGGCTGTAGATGGATTTTCCCTTTTAAAACCAGCTGTGCTTTTACCACATTCAGGCTGGTTCCACTTTTTACCCCTTTATGCATCCTTACAGGTTCAACACATTTGAACTTCTAAATTTGTTTTGTTTGGCTTCATCTACTTGTTCCCTGAAGCCCTGTAGGAAGGGGAGAGGTGGTGTTGCAAGATGCAGCTTCATCCTACCTGAGAATTGTTAAAGTGCAAAATTCTGATTCATTTGGAATTGGGTATTTTACTGTGGTTCTAAGCAGCCAGCTTCTCCTCTGCTACTGAACTTCTTTCAACAATAAAAAGTTGTAAACTGAAGTCTGCTAGATTTACTCCTTTTCAGTGCACATCAGCAGCTGGTATTGTTGTCAGCAGGAAGGATGCTTCCACAAAGGATACCATGCTCAATACATTTTTGGCAGAGTCAGGTGGCCATCGTGAGTCACTAAGGCACCTGCTGTAAATCAGTCTGCTATATTGGCATTCTCAATTGTGTATGAAATCCAGATTTCACTTTCTTATATTACTGGAATTTGGCAGGTACTCTATCAACAGGTGTGATTATCCATGATAGGGAGCATGCAATGATGATGGGTAAAAGCTTGCACAAGTCCTTAAAAGGACTATTTTTGAAGAGGGTGAGAGATTTTATGGTTAGCAGAAGTTTCTTGTTAGAATCAGACTTCTTCCTTCTGCTCTTACCCTTCCCACTCAACCGGAATCTGAAAAATAAGATGAAAACTGCTGGAAGACTGTGATGTTATTTTCATGAAATACGATGGGAGCAGTTTCATAACAGAACAAGTGAAAAATAAAAGCCACATTCCAGCTGGCAGGAGGAAAGAAGGTGGATGAGAAGGGAAGGTGACTGGGTTTCATAAGGAAATATTAAATGAAGAGGGGAGAGGAGAATAAGAAATGAGTAATGTGTGAAATTTCAGAGGGGAGCTCAGAACCATAGAATATTGAGAAAAGACAGAGAAAGTTAAGGGAGGAATGGAGAGGTGAAACAGATAATGGTGAAGGGTTGTTTCTCGTGATAGTGTAATGAATTCAACAGAACCTCAGAAGATAAAGCAAAACTAGGTGTTCAGAAGTAGAAGATAATCAGCAAGTACATTTCACACGCAGCTATTCAAAGTTCAGGAGAAAATGTAAAAGAGCAACAAAAACTTTTGGAAAATTATACCTAAATAGTGTTTGAATATCATCTATATATAAAACAGTAATGGATATAGAAACTGGTTATGTTTTGAGGCACTGTCATAATTACTAACTTAAACTAACATAGCAGACAAGAGAAACTCTTAAGTTCTTATTCACCACTTTGGAAACATTTTCTCTCTAAACAGATCATTCACTGGCATCTAAGCAGTCACCTTTCATTGCTTGACACCTATATCCCCGGGGAAGGGTTTGATGAACTTGTAAACAAGCACTGTGCTTTGAAGTTGAGATGAGTATGAGGGTAGACAGCAGACATCACATATGTGCACTGGCTGTAGGACTTCCTAATAGAATTCCAGTCCAAAAACGTGAGTGACTGTTTGCAAGGTTGTGCCACTTGTACTTTTGCTCTCAACTGCATCATCTTTGGAGAAAAATACCCTAACAAAATCAACCAGAAATTTACTCAATGAAGAAGGTCAGGGTCTGAACTCCTCTGAGAATGTTTTGATTCATGTCTATTATGTGAATCAGTAGGTAATCAAATGGGGAGAGGCAAAAGATAGTCCACATGCTTCAGCGACTTCAGTTCCTGTGTTATTTGCATATTGCAGGTTTTTATGATGCTCATGCCAAGGTTTTTGGTTCTGAAACAGTATTGAAGTTAAATGAGATCAGACTTCTTTGTAATGTTTCCAGTGTTCTCCATGATCAGCATAGCTTCCCTCATGGTTTCTTTTTCTTGCTTTAGGTTATGGTTGAATTAGTAAGATAAAAGACTGATGATAATTTTGAAAAGTTGATTGAAGTTTAATGAAGTTCAGAAGTTTCAACTTAAACTGAAATTATATGCAGAATTGTCTGCTTGCTTTGTTTTTTCTTATGAATTGCTTATCATTCAGAAATAAGTGACTACCTGAACAAGGTATTTGGGTAATGCAGATATAATAAGCAGAGAAATTTTTGACATTAGGAAATTACTGTTATGTTAGCCTTCCCTACTCTGTCATTCTCTACTTAGTTGCCAGGGACCAAGGTCTATGCCACACTATGATATTATGAGATTCTGGGATTATGAAGAAAGAACCTCTCTCCCCTCTCTCATTTCACAGTACTTAACTAAATTTCCATCTGCTACCAAATACTAAAAGCTATATTCCAAAAATGCAAACATCTACTTTCATGGTTAGAAGACCCAACTGAGTAAAATCTTCATATTCTTACAAAGACTCCTTTAAAGATATTGTTATTTTGGAAGTTGTCCAAGGCCGTGCTATGAGGTAGCCAACTCTAGCAGTCTTTGTGATACATTTAATGGTGAGATGTGAAATGTTTAGGTAAATATATGGATTTTCTTCAGAATGGTAAATAAAAAGGAAACATCTTAAAGAAAAAAAATACAGATTTTAGGACTTTACTAATAGCTTTCTTTGTTTGCATGCTTTCATAAAAACCTTACTCTTTAAAAACTTTCAAGTGAAATAAAGCGATGCTGTATATGTTGTCAGTAACTTGTTCCAGTTTGGCTTCTTACAACTCAAGAGGAATTCAAGTCATAGAGTTTCAGTGTTGTTCCCAGCACCAGTATCTGGTTGTAGTATCTGGTTGTAGAGTTTAATTTTGTTTATTAAAGTGCTACAGCTCTTCTCCACACTTACATCTTTGTAAAACTTCTCTGGAAATTTGAGCACCATTCTATACTACTGGAGTAAGCTCCTCTGTCTTAACTGGAATGAAATCGAGTCACTTTTCTCAGAATTATATGGGGTAGAAATCAGTGAGGCAACTGAAAGATGTCCAAAGCCAATTCCCCAAATGATTCTTTCATCAAATTGCACAAGAAGCAGTTTCAACTAAAACACTTGAAAGCATTTTTTTTTTTCTCCATGGACAACTTGGAAATTTGTTGCTGTCCATTATGACTTTGAATCAAGTCAGACTTTGAAATCTCCAGAGCAGTACTGTAAGATGAAAAGGTTTCATCTTACCGGAAACATTTCCTGGATCACTGAGCCATTGCCCCGTCTTCTGAGGCTGTACGTCTGTTAATCCTATGTGAAATAAAATTTCCATCCTTGACACAGCTCTGCCCAGCAGCAGATCTGGGTTCTGTTCTGGCTCATTTCTGATAAAATGTGGTCAGGAATTTTGAAGAGTGGTTAATCTTTCAGGTCCCTGCTTGATACCAAAAAGGCTATAAACTAGGAGGAAAGTGTAAAAAAGAATGAGACAAAAGGTGAATAGGCTAGTCTTGTAGTGAGTTATCACCTTTATGCTGTTAGTTTGGATGAGAGATTGGTGTTCTTCTGTTTCTGCTGCTGAGAGTACTCTGAATGGTAACGGGTCTGGTCCCTGAGGGACAGAGTAGAGCAGCTGAGACAACATTAAATCCAGCAGATGAAGGTACAGTAAATGCCACAGGCAGTGTTCAATTTTGTGTGTTAGCAGCAAGGGATAGACATTTAAGAAGTGGAGAAATGGCAACCTTGTGTGATGGGATGTGATGGGAAAACATTGCATTTGTCCTGAATTGGCCTCTTATGCAATTAACTATGCTTTCTGTTATTTCTTCTTTGTGATGGAAATGGCTAATGAGAAGAAGAAAATTAATTGACAGTATAAATGTGTTCCCCACAAAACATAATTAGAATGGTACCGTATGACACTTGAAAGAAGTGTGTGAAATACATCCACAGAAATCAGAGAGAAACTCAGGGTTATTTCTAAGCAGCTAGAGGACATCCCTTCTAAGCCAGAAGGAGGGTTACAGAATAAGGCTACAAGATTCCTTATCAGTCTATCAGAGTATACTATCAAAACAATCCAGGTTTTACAGAAAAAAAAGTTTTTGGGATAATATCTCTAACTGCAGTGTAGCAGAGGACACTTACTTTTTAGTTTTGCTTTGTTTCTTCAATCCTCTATTAGCTGTAGGAACTTGAAACACCTCAAATCTCACAGTGGCTATCATGAGAAGGATCAAATCAGAACTTTTTCAATTGTACTTAGCCCAAAGAAGAGATTAAGCCTTCTTATTCCATTAAATTTGTCTACATGCAGCACACACTCTGAAATCTGTGTTCTGTGACCTATGCTAATGGCTGTGCTGTGTGCAGAAGTGTCCAGATAATTCTTCCTGAACACCCTCAGTATCAGAATCAGTGGAGTAGCAGTCATAAAGCACCCTAACTACTTAGTCTTCCAGAGGCAGAATTTCTTTAATTAAATCTGGACCCTCCCTACTGTATGTGTGTGCAGCTGTGCTGTCGTGTGCCAGCTCAATGAGCTGGGCTGATGTTAGACTGAGGATTTGTGTGGTGCACACTGTTACTGAGTGTAGAAATTCCTGCCCTGCACAGCATTATCAATTGATTGTTAACAAGAATCTTGAAAGAAACTCTGGCCAAATGTAAACAATGGGAGATATTGCCATTGACAAAAATAATGACCATCATATATACTGAAACGTTTTTTCTTATCTAAAGCAATTGCTAAAAAATCTGTTATTCTAGGAAGCATCATGTAACATTAATTTCTCTGAATAATGTTAAAAACCTGCTTTTTTCCCCCTGGTTGCTAAAATCAGTTTTTCTTTATTGGGTAAATCTGTCCAGACTATGGGAATCTGGAAGCAGATTCCACTGATTCCACTTCCTGTCCAGATTTGTCCTGTGTCTACCACCCATCCCCTCTGGGGAGGGAAGCAGACATCCAGGCCAGAAGGAAGTACAGAGGGTTTCTGTACTTCTCCTCTGACAGGAGCTATCAGAGGCTGGAGTATTCCTCAGGTATCCTGCCATGCCCACCTTATCATCAGTCATGTCAACAGCATTGTGGGCTGGTCCCATCAACTACCTGAAAGGACAATGTCTAAACCTACTGATTTCTTTAGGTGAGGAGTAGTAGCTTGGCTACTGCCCTAACAGAGGAAGCTAGAACTGAAATAAAAATAAAATACAAATTCCTTGGTACGTGAAGGACACCAGGATATTCACATAGAGAATGGCAATCCTGCAGAGGCTGTCATTGCTATAGTGATTTAATAAAGGTATAGATATAACAAATTTATTAACATTTCCTCCTAATGAACAAGGTTTTTCATAACTTCTCATTGAACTCTTTGTTTTACGTTGGTTGGCTGCATGACACATCTTTTTGGGGAGTTAACTATTGTTTTGATTTCAAAATGTTTATTGGAAATAACTTGCTAAAATCAACAAGAAAATAATGAAGCTTAACCATTGAAATTTTATATCAGCCTTTTTTATACAAATTAAATTCAAGTTTCATTTTATACCACAGTTAAATAAATCTGGATACTCTTATTCCTCAACTCAATTTTTCCATATCAGAAATTGTCAATGAAAGTGGTAAAATTGGACATATTTGACAAAGTCTTCAATACCAATGCAGCTGGTTAATTGCTCTTCACAATTTAAAAAAAAACCCAAACTCCTCAATAGCTTATTTTTCTTCCATCAGATTTTATTTGCCTTGCACATAGTCAAGTGTCCCTATTTCCCCTTCTGTGAAATAGAAGGACACTGACATATAGGGATTGGTCAGGACTGGGAACATACCACTGTGAATATCAATTCTCTGGTCTAAAATGTATTTTTAGCAGTAGATACATCAGGGATTTGTAGGGATGGTATTAAAACAATTTTTAAAAAGGGGTCGGGGAGGTTTCTTCAGTGCAAAACCTCCAAGTTGTATTTATTTTTCTCTAACTTCATTAGTTGGTGTAATAGGAGATATTTCCTCTCTCTGCAGGACTTACTTTGCTTTCATTCTAAAATCAGGAGGGATACAATGGTACATGAACTTTGTGCTTTCAGACTTCTCATCCATTCGTTTCCTCCAAACACAGAGCCTAGTTTTCTTCTTTCACACAAAATCTAGTGATTATACACTTAATATTTCTATAACTGTATACCCAAACTATGGCCAGGTAATCCTGCACACAGGAATAAACACGGATGCATTTTGTACATGTTATACAGGCAGCAACTGCTGTGTTGCAGATTACTTCCATGTTGCACATTGGGGAACCTTTTGCCAAATGCTCATTTTTGCCGGTTAGGATTGTTTTCTTTCTAGCTGTACTTCAGTTTAGCCTTTAGGTGGCAGCATTTGAGAACAGTTGTACTTGTGGGCTGGCCACCCTCTAGAATGCTATTCGTGGGCAAGAATAATAAATAGATAGGACCAGGCATGTAGGTGCTCTGCTCAATATGCAGCTCGCAGCAAAGACACAGCAAAGCTTATACAGAACCATTCAAAATGTTAAAAAATATGCTTGTACATGACCATTTCGTTCTTAACACTTCTGCTCTAATTTAAGTATTTTTTATACAGCAGTGTATTTCTACCAATGCATGTATATACATAGCTTTTGAAAATGCTTTGAATCAAAATGGAATTTTTTTCTGATTTACTAAATGTGAACTCCTTTATCCTAATCCTTCCTTCCTTCCTTCCTTCCTTCCTTCCTTCCTTCCTTCCTTCCTTCCTTCCTTCCTTCCTTCCTTCCTTCCTTCCTTCCTTCCTTTTTTTCTAAAATACAATTATAATCCAACCAAAAAAATGAGAAATAAAGGGTCTTGAATTTAGCCTGCATTTTGGTTATCTTTCAGTCTCTTTAGGATGCCAAAATCACACTTTCCGGAATCTGGTGTGATCAAAAGGATATTTTTAAAACATACACAATACTTTTTCTCTATTTTAATTCACTGAAAACTAAATGAACAGTGTGTATCTCATGTTGGGTAGTGTATTTCTTAAATCTACAAGATTTATTTATAATTTCTCATGTGCATTGCATGTCATAGAAATAGGTACTCAAAAAACATACATCCTTGGCTTTATGGAGATTGAGATGTTCATGTGTGGTGGACAGGTATGGTGGGATAGGCAGAGGGGACATCGGTGCTGCTACATTTCCTTTGACAGATATAATCTCTAATAAATGTGAGAGAAATTTTGTGTCCCAACACTAGTAGAGATAACTTCTATTTCAGTATTTATACTTCTTCTTAGTATCTACCCTAAATCTGACTTTTTCTAAACTTAAGTCCATTAAATTGCTTCTTGGTCACAACATAACCATTCGGTATTCAAATAAATCACATTTGCAAATAATTCTTCAAATGCTGAAAGTCAGAAACCTGACTATATAATTGTAATACAGTGTACATAGGCTTTAATAAATTAATCAGCTATGTGCCTCTGTGCTACAATTTGCTGACTGAACTACACATGCAAAGGAAAAAAAAAACTAACAAGATTTTGAGGATCTGCTTCACAATGTGCAGAACATCACTGCTCAAATAGTAGAACTTTTCTGAGGAGAGCTACATGTCTATTCCACATAAGAACAGGAGAAGATGAGAGCCAGGTCAATCAGTTAGCAAAAAAACAAAAAAGAAAAAAAAAAAGGAAAAAGTCCACCTGGCAATTTTGAGATAGTATTGTATCAATCTGTTCTATTGATATACTTTGACTCGAAAGAGAAAGGCTAAGAACAGACTTGGTTTCATCATAACCTTTACCTAACTTATATTTTCTATTTTGGTGGCTTTGTAATGCAGGGTCGTGTGGAAGGGATCAGAAAAGAAAATTTGTGTCAATGACAAAATAATGATTAATACACTCAAAGTTTGATTCCTTTTTCTTTCTCCTAATTCCCATTCCCCATTCTACATGGGAACCTACTACTGAAACAAAAGTAGTGTTAAAAATAAGCATTCAGCTTTGTATTCTTTTGAGAACCATATCAAAATGCTGCAGCAGTTTGATCACAAAAAAACCATAAAGTTGCATAGAAGAAAAATAAATCAGACATAGGAAGGTTTCCCACAAGCTATTGGATGTCTGCCTGTTACTGCTTTGCAAATCATAGAAATTTGAGTCTGTCATTTAGATGTCCACATCTAAATGTACTATTATAAAACATTAAAAAAAAAACAAAACAGGTGCCTTGTTGGAATAAACAAGGACTGCATGCAGTGAGATAGGGAGACAGATTCCAGACTTGTCTTTGTGGGAATGTCACAGAAAATTCAGCATCAGTGGAAGGTGTGACCCTGAAATAAAGTACTTATTTTACTTTTTGTACAACTCTTCTTCAGAGTTAGAATGACTTTAATTCTTTTTAGCTTAATTTACCAAGTAAGCTAAAATGAATTAGGGCCATTTTAACTCTGAATGAATAATTTAGTCCACCAATTTAAGTGAAATGCTTTGGTAGTTATTCATGAGCTAACCCAAGCCTAGCAACTAGACTGTTTAATGGGCAGTGGCTTTAGGCAGCAAGAGACAGAGTGTACTTGTCCCTTTAATTTGCATTTGCATCCACAAAAAAGCAATCTAAATGAAGTTGAAAAGTTATCTCTTCTGAATTATATTTTTCCCACCAGTGGTTAATATGTGATATCACAGATATGTACCTAATTAACCAAGTCTAACATGCATTGAGAAACCTGCTATCCAAAAATGAATTATTTTTACAGGTTTAAGACCCAATATTTTATGCCATTAAATATAGTACTTTGCTTTCTCTTTCATTTCATACTCAGTATCAGCATATATCTTTACTACAAGAGAACACATAATGACATATTTAGAAAGCTGGGATGGTAAGTCAGATGGAGTTAAGTGAAGGAGTAGTGAGACAAGGAAGATCAGAGCTGCCTACATATTGGAATGACAACATGGAACTATTTTACCCATTTGGTCACACTGAGATGGACACAAAAGTATATTAATATACATATTAGTTGTTTTTCCCTTTAATTTAGATGATACTTGTTCAGAGAATGAGATTGACATTGATGACTTCATTGTCATGTAGAACATGCAGTGTCTTAACTGTCAATTTTAAAGACAGTAATATCAGATATTGACTGGAAGCTCTCCTATGAAGTAGTCAATGTTGCTAAAGAATGTAGTTGCAGTATTTGCATTTCTCTTGATGACTTACACATTTATAACACAGGCAGGTCTGACATCACTGGAATTAATGTAGCCATGCTGACAACTGTAATACAGGGCCATGCATAATGGGTTAATGTCATTATGTTTATTACTATATCTTAGTTTTTATCACTTTTATAGAAAGTATCCTAGGATCTACTTGTGAAAAGCATAGAATTATTCAAAAGGCTTAAAGAATTTGTCCTGAAAATTTATGTGTTTATAGGCAAACATCTGCCAGGTCTGAAGCAATAGTTATGTAAATAAAGCTGTGACTCAGCTGTTGAAGTCTTAAATATGTTTCTACCGTGATTTCAGTGGAAGATACAGTAGCGTGAAAGACATTTGCAGTTCATGAAGGAAAAATCACTCACATTTTTTCAAGGCAAGGGAATGTTCTGTGCTCATCACCTACACAGCTGCCAGCCTGTAGTATTTGTTAATTTGACTATCAGCTCTGGCTCACATTGTGGCAAATATATTTTGAATAGTCTTAAATAATTAATATACTTAATGATCTGTAACATCATGTTCTTAAAGTCAAGGTCCTGATCTGATATTCCTTTGGAAAAAGGAGTTTAATTATTCTGAATGTCATCTTAGGCATATTTCTCTGCAATACTCCAATAAAATAGACTATGATCATGGAGGAAACATACTGTGAAGAAGAAAAAAAATAGATTAAATTTCTCAGAGATTTACTCTATTTTTACAAAACAGAAACAAAATATATGTACCTTGAAGTAATATGAATTGCTTATATATGATCTGCTTCCCAAATATAAGCACACTGTGGTTTTGTATGAGACATGAATGAGCAAATGCACATAGAGGCTCACAAAGAGACCACCTAAAGAAAACTCAAAAATATATGTTGTCTTCGTAAACTCACAGTATTGCTCCCATTACATTGTTCCTTTGTCTTTTAGTCACCTCAATGCAATCATCTTGACTAAGGCAAGAGAAAAGAGAAGATGAACAGTTACACAGCTGTCAGTGTTTCATTCCAACCAACTTCATTTATTTGCTTTGACTGGCCTATATGGGGCAAGATCACTGCAAATTTAATATAAAAAGATTTGCATTTCTTTTAGCGTTTCAAAATCATCCTCATTGACCACCTTTTTATACCTCCTTTTATACCTCCTTGTCTGCTTCATAAGAATTCCCTGTTCTCCACATTTGTCATCTCACTTTTTGTGCTCTATACCAGTTGAGCAGGAAATATTCCAAAAATTCAATTCTACCCCTCTGAGGTGTGCTTCTTATAGGTTTCTTATAACCATGTGTATGTGCTTCAGTATGTGTATAAATTTACCTACTGGGCAACTGAAAGGAAAGTTACAGCTCTAACTTTTCTCTGCTGACTGGTTCTCTATTTCTGGCTTTATTTTTTTTTTTTTTCTGGCTACACTACTGTGTCCCTATCACTCTTTAGCATATGAAGGATTTATCTTAATTGAATAGGCAGGACTGTTTAATAGACATAAAAATAAAATAAAAAATAATAAATAAAATAAAATAAAATAAAATAAAATAAAATAAAATAAAATAAAATAAAATAAAATAAAATAAAATAAAATAAAATCCGGTTTCAAGAAAGAAAGAATCCCCTAAACATGTGCTATAGATACAGGATGTATTGATATTAGTGGAAACCTAGGGCTCTTTACAATGTATGGATATATGGCTTTTGAAATTTTACAAGAAAATTTCCCATTCCTAAGATCTATGTATTGTGTGCTAAACACAAATGTGGAACTTTCCTTTGCTTTTCTGAGGCCTAATGAAGTTAGGCAAGTAACCATCAGCTCCTTTCCCTAGAAGGAAGCTGAAGAAAGCCTTTAGGGAAGTGGAACTGACAGACCAATAATCAATTTTGCCTTAGTGTCTAATGGGGGTGTGTCCTAATTCTTTTTTATAGATTGCTAGATGAGAGACAACCATTCTTTTTAGATAGCCTATGCATTCCAATGGGCTCATTTCTTGCACTTTGGCAGTCTTCTAACAGAAAAAAAATAGTTTATGCTGTTTAACACACTGTGCTAACTGAAATATTTAGACTTTGCATAACCACTCCTACCTGAAGTAATTTTGGTATTTTTCATGTGAATGTTTAATTACAGGATAATGCATAATTTCAAACTAATACTTTATTCCAATCCTGACTTTTATCTTAGCAAGTGCACTTGTTTCAAAGACCTCCAGTTAAAAACAAATGTTTCAAAGCAGAATACAGAATATGCAAATAATGAAATACTACAATGCTGGCACTGATATTAGAGAAAATGTCTAAAAATATCTAAAAAAAGAGTTTTATGTGGCTCCTTTTTTCTTCAAACTTTCTATAGTTTGCCAACCAAGTTTCAATAACCCAAAGTGTCTATCCTTACATGTTTCTGAAACACAATACATATTTCCCAAGAAAAATGGTAGAAATAACTGTTTTATTGTGGAGTTTTTAATACTATTTTCTTTGCAAGAATAGAGCTATCGCCATTTATGAAACAGAAAATGAGATGCAAAACTTTTACTTTTTCAGTTATAGATCTTCAGTTATTTAACATGTTGTTGATAAATAGATGCATTAAAATTAAATGAAACACAATTTGAGCCACCAGCAGGTCTTAAAGCAGCGTGATTAACACTGAGTTTCCACTGTGTTCAGTGCCACATCTGAGTCTTTTCAGTATTTCAGAAGGAGTAAATATACAGCCACAGCTGACCAAAACAAGTAATTCTAAAAATGAAGCAGTCTTTTTGGATGACTTGAGTATCTTGGTGTACTTTGCTTTACTGACGTAACTTAGTCCCTTGCTTGTAGATGTGTCTGAGAATTCAGAGAACTTAATAGAGTGATTTAGGTTAATTAATGTGAACACAGTGTGATGCCGGTACATGAAGGGGCAGTATAGGCTTTAAGGTTTTTGGTACAGGGGGGTTATGGAGACAAGTTGGAGGGATCAGGGCGTGTCTCGTCCTTCTTCTTTCTTCTTCTTGTCCTCCATCTCCTGTGGTGATGTTGGCACTTGGGGATTGGTTTATGGTGAAGGTGCACTTGCTAACATGGGTGAAAAGCATTGGAAAATAAAGGTAAATATCATGTACGTAGATTTTAGTATAAAAAGACATGACCGCCCCGTGGGTGGTCAGAGAGTGCCTGTGACTGCTTGCAGATCAGACCTCTGTTGGGCAGACAGAAAATTTTGTAGATAAGAAATAATAAACAATCTGAAGACCGAAAAGCTGAAGAGTCCAGACTCGTCCTTTAAAACGCGTGCCACCCAAGAACCACACTACCCGTGTCGGGGCAGAGACAGACAGACAGCCGAACCCGACAGGGCAGGAAGAGATTTTAGGTGTACAAACTGCATGTTAGGGGGCTGATAGAGTCTGAGCTGGAGGATGTGAAGTATTTTCATGGCCATAACTGGTTACAAGTAAAACTGTGTATGGCTCGGAGGCTCTTACTTTTAATAGAAAACTGACAACTGGAGTGGATGCAGGGAAAAGTCTCTGAAATTAAGTAATCACAGAAAACTATAACAGTAAAGAATGAAACAAATATCAATGGGAGTGAAAGTAAAACTGAGGAATTCAAATGTTAAAATAGGGTCTTCCAATTTCCAAATTTAGTCTACACTGCCTGAGTTGGCTGGGCAACAATTTCCCAATGAAACAATCACACGAGTACATGTGTTAAATTTATTAAAGGAAAGATTTCTAAATGACAGGAACAAATCTCAAACACTACTGCTGGGATGATTGTCTTCTGAAAGTGAATAATAAAGGCATAAGTAGAGGAAAACAGGCCACCTCTTGTTTTTAAGAAAAAAAACCCCAAACAAACCACTATTTTTAAAAAAAGCCTCTATCTGTCTTTCTTTTTCTGAGGTCCAGCTTCTCTGCCATGTGCTATATTTCTAAATTAATATTCCCTTGTGTTTGTTGACTTATAGCAAAGAGCACTGAACAGCTTTATGTTTTGTCTTTTCTAATACCCAAGGGCCTTTGCAGTGGCAGCTTTCTGCAGATGTGAGCATTACTGGAGGAGGGCCTCTCTGTTGTCCAGGTGCAGGAGCTATCCAGGCTGCTTTGACAGCCATACTGACTGCCTTGAGAGAAGAGAGGCCACTGCTCCCATTTTCATGATCAGACCTGCCTCCCTAACTTTGGTCATCTTGGTCCAAGTGAAATTGCTCTTATTCACAAGGGAGGCAGTGCTCTCCTTCCAAGCTTGGGCAATTTTGCTGTCCCTAGGTGAAGACAACTGCATTCACCAAACTCTCTGTAAGCAGGAGTACAAGCCCTTATTCACAGTTTGTGGACTCAATGGTTGAAGATGAAACGATCTTATTATGGTTCTACAGTGGCACGCACAGATCTCCAGAACCTTGCTGTGCCACGATTGATCAGACTTAGAATAAAATATCTACCGCTGGGTCTCTAACAAGCACCCCACAGGCCTCATCTGTCACTGGTTATTTATATCAAAGTGACCTTAGAATGATGTACAAGCAGAAGATGCTTAGGGAACATGATAGTGATGATCAAGGAAAATGTCCTACCAGGCTGTCAGTGGCCTTGCAACAAGCTTCTTGAGGGCAGCCTGGCACTCAGCCTTCAGTCTCAGCATGCAGAGCCCTGCACTAAGTCCCATGGACCCGCAGGATCACAGGTCAGCTCCCTGCTGAAGTCACCAAAGGAAGCAGGAGCTGTGGAGACAAACCTGCACTATTCACACCTTCCGTTAAAGCCATTCCAAAAACAGTATGCAGGGAGATCCCTTTGATAGGGTTATGAAGATGCAGAGCATCTGATTAGAAGCAAAAGCTTGAAGAGCTGAGTTGCTATTTTGCCATCAACTGGGTCAGAAGAAATATGCCATATTTGATTTGAAAGGCTTCATTCTTTAATTAACACATTGAATGATCATGCTTTATAGGCTAATAGCTGAGGTTTCTTGTGGGATCAAAAATGTGTATATTTGTCTGCTTGCAGTTCATTGCATCAGTTTTGAACAGTAGCAGAATATTTATGAACTCCTACAAACCTTACAGTCAGCTGAAACTTCTTTTTCCTAATGAGAACTGCAGCTGACAAGCAGCAGCCTCAATAGCTTGAATATGATACGAATTCATAGCCATGAAACAGAATTCCAGGTCTGAAGCTGAATAAGATCACTGGTTTTAGGTACTCGTTTTCTGTGTGGCTCCGTTTATTCATCCTTAGCACATGCAGAAATTACCAACAACTTCTCCATCAGTACCTGAATATATAGAATAGGAACTGTGAAGCAATACATAGGTTTCAAAGATTCTGAGCTGCTATTTCCTACTTGTTATAAATTTAGAATTGTTAATTTCTTAACAACCTTAGGGGTGTGGGATGAGCAGGTTTGAAGCTGCTTATCATTAGGTTATCATCTTTAACATTTTATTCCTCTGCATGCTCAATGTAATTATGATTCTTGGATTACATCCCACATAATTCTTTTACTTCTTTTTTTCACTAAGTAAAGTTGATATTATTTTTTATTATGAAGGATAAATGTAGGAGGTAATATTTTATTTTTACTGTAAATCCTACTGTGTTTCAATAGATGCAATATTTTTTTTTTCTAATTTGTATTTCTCCAAATCTATTCACTGAAATAATTTCTGGAGTAACTGATTTTTTGCTTCATGGCACAAATATATTTGGGGTGGACTTAAATGTGTTTTTACTTAGAATTAAAATTCAAATTGTAGCTATAACACAAATAACACAAATAAAGCTATTTCAACTTTTTCAAAATGCTCTTCTTGCTTTCTCCTTTCTTCCCTTTTGTCTGAAACTCTTAGCTTAGTTTAGATTAACTAGTAATTCTGGCCTTGGGAACAGCTTTTTCTTATGAAATTCTTGATATGAAAAATATCACTTACTGCCCAGTGGAATTCCCTATTGATACAGTCTCTCCTGAATTAGATTTAATCTTTACCTGTCACTGTACTGTATCATGTTAAAATGAATCAATATAATCACATGCAATTTTCTTGTGACATTTTTAAGAGAGGTTATTTAGCTTAGAGATAATAGTAAACAATGATGTAAATAAAATTAAATGAGTGTATATATATATAACATACTAAAGTTTTAGTTAAAAGCAGAGCAGTTAAAACCGGTACCATTCATCTTACATACCTTGAGGATGCTCTGAATTAAGTTCATAAACAGCCAATGAAAACTCAAGCCCTGATGATGAAGTTACTCTGTCATCCTCAACCCTATAATATTCCTGGGCTGAGCAGAGCCAGACTGACCCTAATCAGACATGTAAGCATATGTGATTTCTTTGCTTCTGGAGAGACATGCTTTTAAGGTTTTTTTTTTTTTGGTTGGTTGGGTTTTTTGATTTTTTGGTTTTTTGGCTTGGGTTTTCCCTCTTTTTTTTTTCTTTTCTTTTTTTTTTTTTTTTTTCTTCCTTCATCCATTTTTCTGCTTGGCCGATTTTCTTCTTTAGATGTTGCTTAGTTAATCATAGGAATGCTACTTTTTCCTGATGTTCTGAAGCCTGCAGAAGTCTCTTTTCTGGTATACCAAATTCTGTGTCCAACAAGTAAATTTCTATTTTCAAGATTTCCAAGACCTGTAAGAGGATCTACTCCTTGCAGAGGGAAGGAGAGAAACCAGAAGTAACTCTTCCAGCAATTTCCATCTTAAACGAGTGGTATATATGCAGACTCTTTACAAATTAGTCATAAGTATTCCCTGGATCCTGAATTCATAAGTCTTAAGGTCTCAGAATTCCTAAACTATGTTCTGACTACCAGGGTTAGGTAATTAAATAACCATGGAAATAATGCATTTCTCCAACTGTTAGTCTCAAGTCTGGATCTCCAGCTAGGTTTTGAAACTGGTATGGGATTTAAAATTTGTTTCAACTATAAATACCAGCTAAGGGATTTATCCTTCCTTACAGAAAAAAACAGAGTTGTCTCTAGGGGGGTTTTTTTAAAGTTTTATTTATGTACTTTGAATAGCATCTTCTTTTCAGACTAAAATTTGTGTACTTCTCTATTGCTACAGGCATTTGTTCAGAAGAGCACCAATTCTCCAATTGTCCCGTGTAATAATTTTTCTCTGCACAAATGTTTTACTATTTTTAATAAATTCTTGCTCTTTTAGCAAGCTGCCAAAGACCTGCCATGGAAATGTTTAAAAGATGTAGTGGCTGATATTCCTAACTGCAGTTTAGTACATACCCAGTGAATACAACCATAACATTTCAAGTCAGTAACAGTGACGGGCCTTGGAATAGTAAGAGAACAGCAACAAGAAAAACATTGTCCCAACTGGCACTTTTTCTCCTGGGTTAGTGCACTGTCTCATTTTTAATACTGGGAATAATTTACTGTGATTACATTTTTAAAAACTGCTTCTTAGAGGGAAATCCAAGCTGACCTCATCACGAATAAGGATTTAGTGAAATCACTCTTTAACTAGCTGCAATTGTTCCTGTAATTTAAAGCATTAAATAGTATGGATATGCAGAAGAATCCTCATGATCTAACAGAACATAGAGTTAGAAGCTAGAAAATCATTATTATGGGTCTGGCAGTCCTGTGTTCTGCTCAAAACCAGATAAATTAATCTTTCTGGAGCTAGTTCTGCTCACACAGCAGTTATATGCCTATTTAATTCTTTTATTTCATTACTTTTGATTTACACTGGTGGAGGTCAAAGTATTGTAATTTGTAGGTAATGTTACTCTAAAACCACACAACATGAGGTAGAATAAAATAGACAAGTCTATTCTTTTGATAGTGGGAAATCATTGAAATGCAACATAAAGTTATCAAAATTATATATGTGCTAACTCAGATTACCAGTATAGGGGGCTGAATATTAGCAGTAATGACTTATTTTTGGACAAAATCTGTTACATAAAAAATTGCTTCTTCATGTCTTTTGGGAACCTGTAATGATTTTTGAAAAGCATAAACTGCATGAAAGGACAAAATGGAAACATCTGTTCTATGGTCTAAATTCTATACATGTGCAGTTATATGGCATCAAGCCCTTTTCCTAGAGGTAGACCTTGTGCACCCAGGCTATCCTTTGGAGATGTTTTACATATGTTAGCATGTGGGCATTTGTATAACCACATCTTGCATCAGTGGGTTCTGCTGTCATCCTGGGAAATAAACTTCCCTGACTGCAAATGTAGGTACCTAGAGTCCAGAGTCAGTTCTGGCACAGAGCACTCCAGTTCAGTCAGGCTTTGCAGACCTATTGCTGCATTGCTTTCAAACCTTCATTAAAACTAATGGCACGTTACTTTTATAACCTAGGATTCCTTAAACAGATTTTAGTTGAGTTATAGTTTAGTTTAGTTATATATTAAACAAATAATGATTTTTAAAAACCAAAAATGTATTTTCATTTGCTGAAAACTGTTGTTAAAATCTTAAGACTTTAATCTTTAGAACTACTTTATTTACTCTGAGATGTAAATGAATATCAAGTTGAAGTAACATTTTAAATAAAAACAGATCAAACTTAAATATATCTAGGAAAATATAAAAAAAATATTCCTCAAGATCAATACAAAATGAGCAGTCTGTATTTGGTCTAAAGCTAGGATTTTTTTTCTGGTCTTTTTAGAACTGCTACTTTAGGAACTTCAGCATAAGTTTTTCAGCCTACTTAACTCGCTCTTGATGACATGCTCTTCACTGAATGCTGTGTAACTTCTGTGGTCAGGATAGTGGGTTGTTGTCTGAGTTTTCTGAACTCATGATCTCCTCTGCCTTATTATTTTTTTTGAAGTTTCCTGTTAATCACTTTAGTGAATATGAATATATATGTAATCTGTTCAATATGGTAGTAGTGTTGGAGCCATGGTCATCTAAGTACATACCTATATTTCTGCTTTTGGTTGGACAGTCAAAATAAGTCTCTAGTGAGCATAATTTAATTTATTTATTCAGAATTTTTTATGTAATTATTCGACTCTACATGCCTACAATAGACTTCTTTCAGGTAACTAAATAATTAGGATATTTTCAGAGAGCCAACACAAAAGAGGCAAAGGCCTAATTTGAGAGAAATTCAATTTTTTTGTTTAAAAATAACTTTGTATAAAAGCTATTTTATTGAGCTCTGTAGGGAACTCATTCTTTTCCAGCCCTTTCTAGGCAGCAGAGTAGAGGCATTTGTAGGCTATCTGTGGGAAGATGTGTAAGCAGCACTGTAGATTATTCAAAAAAAAGGTTTCTAGTTAGGAGCAGTAGGATGAGATTCAAGTCTCTTAAAGACCATGATATACATCCCAGTCACAGGTCTCTAGCTGTTAAAGGAAAGTCTGTTTGCTCTAAGTAAAACATTATGAGCTGCAGACTTCTCCAAATTATATTAGAGTTTTTGGGGTTTTTTTACATCCATAAGCAATAGGTCATTCTGAGAATGCATTTATGTAAGTTACAGAGATCCCAGGGTAATGAGTATTGCAAACTCTATAGTTCTAAGTCCAGAACAAAACACCTTCACTGAAAAAAATCCCTGCTTGCAATCTCCACACATTCATATATCTTAACTATTGGCATAATTTCTGCAAATGTTGGTCCATAGTGAGCTAAGACAGCTTTTAGGTAGCCACATTGCATGTTTTGCTGACAAGCTGAAATGAATTATGTAAGAGGTATCTTATGTAGCCATCATGGAATAGACACTTCTAAAAGATCCTTATTATTGAGATGTGTAGGAGAAGCTCTATAGAGTACACTTCAGTTAATCATTGTGGAGGTCATAAGGTATAGATTGCTGCAGTAATATTTATAGGACATGCGTGAGAATTTTAAGTGATTCAAGTGTGTAATATCATACCAGAATGTAGGAATAACAGGAATACTAAAATCAATTATTTCAATGCTTATTGATGAAAGACAAGCATGCTCTTCCACCTCTGAGGATGTACCACTTCAGTAGTTTCATCCCCATGATTTTCCCCATGAGTATCAATGTTGTGTCAACTAGATTGTGTTTTCTATTGCTCTCTAATTTAATCAGTGAAGTGGCCCAGAAGGCACTTTGCTATGACAGAGTAGAAATCTCTGGCATGGCTGAAAAACAGCATTTAAAAAAGTTCTTTTAAAAATATGTATGTTGCAAAAACCAGCATTATATTGATGGGTCTCAGAGTAATCTATGTGCTTGGTAAACCTGTAGAGCATCATTATCATAGTCTCACTAATTCTAATGGATTCATCTGCTCATTCCAGTAAAGTGCTGTTCCTGTGTTAAGAGCAGTACACTGTGATCAGATAGATTATGCCTATGGAATACATCTGCTCCTAGGTCAAATCTTCTGCTCTTTGATTTTTTTTATTATTGTATATTTTGACATAAGGTATTTTTTTCTAGTGTTAAGTAGATGAGAAATCCTGCACCTCAGTTGTTCTTTAATGCAGGCTTCAGGGTGAACTTCTGTAAGAGGTGTTTGACAAACTGTGCTTTGTTTAGCTCAGATCTGCAGCTGAACTCTTAGTTTGCTTTTGCAGAAGCATTGCATGGGCAACACCTGTAAAATAAGCTGTGGTATTCTCTGACACTGGCCCATGGTGCTAGGAAGGAAGGACATGGTAGCAGATGCACTGAGATACTTTTTTTAAGTGTGGATGATGCAGTAAGAGTGAAGAAAAACATTGGGTTTTAGCCTCAGTGAGATACTCAACTCCTTAAAAGCATTAAATTAATTGCTGGATCTGACTCTGAAATCAGAATTTCAGAGATATAGAGAAGTGCTTTTACTAAAGCCAGCGAAAACATCTAATTTATTTCTAAAAAATCCCAAAATATCTAGGTCCAAGAGATTTTCTCTGATAGTTTTTGTTTAGATCTCTTGTGTGGTTTCCTACTTAAAATCCTGTGCATGTATTTTTGAAGGAAGGATTTAGATTTATTTTAAGATTTGGTTTTAGTTATTTAGCATTGAAACAGGCTCTCTAGGGAAGTGATGGAGTCACCATTCCTGGAAGTGTTCAAAAAATGTGTGGATATGGGCACTCAAGACATGGTTTAGAGGTGAACATCATAGTAGTGCTGGGATGATGGTTGGATTAGGTGATCTTAGAGGTATTTTCTGATCTTAACAATTCTATGATTCTATGATTGTGAAAATTGTATCTGAGGTTTAAATTTGAATCACTGGGTTTCCTCTCATTTGTGTTGTCTTTTCCCATTAAGTTTATTCTGTTGACTAGAGAAGAATTATTTATGACTCATATTTAAGACCACAGATGTCCCACAGGAGTTCAGAGAGAACTTATGGCACCATAAGACACCTTTTAAGAGGTTCCAGGTCTGTTTTGGAAACCACTGCAACACCCTTCCTATCAGGGCAGTGTGCCATGCACAGATCTCCCATGATGAGCTGGGTGGAATAATATTTGAAACTGCATGTGTGTGTTAATTAACCTGCAAGTGACAGCTGGCAAGGGCACACACCCTTGTCAACTGCTTATATAAACCTCTTAACTCGAGTAGTAGGTCTCTTGTTTTGGTAAACACCTTCTCAGCTTACAAACTTTAGTCTGCCTGGGTGGAATGAGGCCATTTTACAACAGCCAAGGCTTTTGTCCTTTACTTTTATTCTTCTCTTCTCTGAATAAATTTAGCAGTCATTCATGATGTCTGTATACATAACAGCCAGCTTTGTGGTATCACAGATGATAAAAATGTAATGTGCAAAATTCACATCCAGCAACACTTCTTCCATTTTTTATTATTTTTTCATAAAAACAATTTAGGAGACTTAAATAAGGACAAGAAAATGCTCTTAAAAAGGCATGCAATATCATTTAGCTTCACCTAGAAGCTTTAACCATTCTAAAAAAACATCCACACTCAGTTTAACTGTTCTTAGTGATTACAGTTTGCAGTACCTGTTATTTAAAATATTGATTCTTGTTCCTTCCCTTCATACAGCTTTAGAATCTTTCACAGAGTGTAAACTTCCCTGTCAAAAATTCATAGATAATTCATCTCCTATTTTAATGAGTGGTTCTATCATTTAGAAAAGATTAGGCAACCATCTGCAGGAATGTCTGTGCTAAATAGTTGCAGGGTGAGGAAATAGTCTAGATGTCCTTGTGAGTCCTGCTTTCTACAGTTTACTTCTTTTTTCAGTCTTTCTAGAACAGAAAATAAGAATTATTGAATTCAAGAATAGCTTAGGAAATTACAGTTTGTTCTCAGTCATCATCTCTTGACTTTTAATTGTACAGAACACTAAAGAGGCACATACTGGCCTGTGTGTAATAACCACGTAGTTTGCTGCAGAAAACAGAGTGTTTATATAAAAATGGTGCCATTCTGAAATAACTCCTCCACTGGCTAACCATAACAGTAATTCAATTAATTCAATATATGGCAAAAGCAAAATACTTAATGCAGAAGTAAAATAGTATGAAATTTAAAGAAGAAATGAAGATACTGAAGAATCATTATTATACAATGATTTAAATTTTTAGCGGCTACACATGAATAAGTTATTATAGTAGAAACATTCAAATGATAAGAATACTACAAGAGAATGCATTAAAAGTGTTTCATTTTAAAAAACAAAAATTTATAAAGGTAAGCCCCTGTGCTTTCATTCTTTAATGTGTTATTACATTCATGTATCTTTTGAGAAAACAATATGGAGTATGAGAATAACATACTGCTGTATTTACAGGATTTAAATGTTAAACTTGAAAATGTAAAGTGCTTTTATCAGCATTGTTAATTTTATTTGAATACAACCATTTTGAGATGGATTACTAGGGAAATATTAGAATGGGAAAAATGTGAACTACAGAGCATCTTCTGCCTACCTGGCTATGATAATTACAAATGTCAGGTTTGGTAGATATAAAAAGGGGTGAAGTTGCATTTTGGGCTTCCATCCACCCCTCCTTTTCCTGTTTGCTTAGTTATAATTCTGCAAAGCCCATGTGAAAACACACTACCTGCTATGGTGACATTTTACATTCATTTTGAACAGGTATGAGTCACTTTACCAGATTTTTATTCTCAGTTTCTCCTGTAGGAAAACTCTATTATTTCCCTTCCTGGCCCCAATTGCTCATCACCATACACCTGCTCATCAGGTGAATGGTGATGAGCAATTGGGGCCAGGAAGGCTAATAATAGAGTTTGCACGGTTTCAACATTCTCTGCACATTGAAAGTGAAGAAATATTACATCTTTATGATATTCTTCACTGATCAAATCTGTAACCAGGTTCAAATCCACTGATCAAATAAGTAAACAGGTTCAGATCACACTAAAGATAATGGCTGGCCAAGAGAGTCACTGCAGAGATGCACAGAGAGACAGCAGATTGCATTGCCATGAGAAATCTTGCTCCTTGGGATTTGTGCTATCATTTATATTTTAATTCAGCAAAACTTCATTTCTTATGTCATTAAAAATACCAGCAGTAGTATTAATCCAAAGTTATGTCCTAGGAGTAAATGGGTCTCCCTAGAGATGAATATAAACTAATTACCTTTGTACAATATGTTGACTGTTTAGAATACATAATTGTTTTCCCTAATTTTTTGAGAGATGAAAGAATGCATACATATATGTATTAGGATATCTCTGTCTACAAGAGAAAAGAAATCTTGTATCTAATTTCTCACAAATGTTTACCTGTCTTTTATTTGATAAAATGCAATAATTTAGTACAATCTAAAAAATATACTGTGTTAGTACAAATGCTTTTGCCTTTCATATTTCCATTATCATAAAATCCTTTCTATGTTTTCATGAGTACTAGCATATTTTTCTCACTGTCCTAATGAATACAGCTCAGTTCAGACCTTAATTCACTCTATTGAAAGAAATTATTCCATTCAGTTTGGAACTGATCAAAGCTCTTCTATACTGTTTTGGAGAGCCAAAAGGGGACTTTTTATGGGACCAGGATCTACGTAGGAAGTAAGCAAAGGCTGTTTTAAGAACGTTTTCCACATTCATTTAGAAGAGGTTCCCATGGAAATCTAATTCAGCTAATAGTTACGTTACTCTTTTGGCAGCTTGCCTGCCTCGTGAGGAAATATCATTTTAAGGGGTTCCCATAGAAAGCTATAGCTTAAATCTGTACTGCAGAGTGATGGTATTCACTGATGCCCTGAAGCTCTGTGTCCTGCCAATGCAGCATTAGAGAACAAATGCTTCCTTGTGGGGTCTGGGTACACTGCTACAGTGAGAATGCTACTCAGATTTCCTTCTGTCATAGGGCTTACTGTAAGGGAAAAAGAAAAAAAAAAAGCCAGAAAAAAAAATCAAGGAAAATAAGAGCCCTGCAATTCGTGTTTTATTCATTTTGGGTGTTTTGTTGGGGTTTGAGTAATCTTCAGACCTACAAAAGAATAACTAAAAATAAAGAAGAAAACAAAAACCCCTTAGTCCTTTGAATGTAGTGATCTTTATTATGTATATATATGAGAGATAATTTTATAATGAAAATGTAATAGAAAGTCACAGCTTCTTAAGTCAATGCAAAATTGTGCTTCCAAGTCAACACACATTCTGCCATCTAGTGACCAGAAGAAATTGTACTGACCAGTTCCAATGTGATGAGAAACCGCAAGTAGTGCTACTGCTGTGTATCTTTGTGGGAGAACCTCTAAAATGGATTAAAAAATGTGCAGAAAACCTTTTCATGCTCTGGGAAGTCAGAAATTTATCAGATCTACTGAAATTAGTTAATATTGCAGCCCAAAATTGGATTTAAACAGACTGATTCTTTATATATTTCTGTAGTCTTCTTTCTTCCTTTCCCCCTCTCCTCCTCCCCCTTCAAGTGAGACTTACATCAGCATTTTGCATAACTTCTGGGAAAAATATTTGTGTGTTAGCACAGAGAGGATGCCATGCTACTGCATGTGAGACAGTTTGCATTACTGCACGTTCTGGCTGCAAGGTATATTCTGTTCATTCAGCAGTCAAGAGTAAATGAAAACACTTGTTTGGCTAGTTACAGTTCAGGAGTGGGTAGGGTAGTATGAATCACACTGCTGGAGCATTGTGGGTGAAAGAAAATGACAGTCACTTTGGGGAGTTGACTGCCTCCTTTTGCTTTATAAGTTTTTAAAAGCTTTCAGGAAACTGCTCTACTTGTTCTGTACAAGCTGATGACATTCAGCAACTCTCAGAAGTTCCTTGACATTGTGTGTGTCCTAAGGGGGTAACCCTAGAGGTCTCAGAACCACTTTTTTTTTTTTAGTTCATTTATGATGTCATCACCAACTTCTATGATGAAAAAGGCTTTTTATATTAATGCCAGTGTGTCCTGAACCATAAATAGCACAATTCATAGTAGATGGTACATCATAATACATTTTTCCTCTGAAGTTCCCATGAAATATGATAAAAAATAGCCATAAAAGCCAGACCAACATGGTTTATAATGTCATCTGATGATTAGGATATATATGTAACAAATATATATGTTACGAATATCATAAAATAGCCTTAAAATCTGTTTTATATTTACCTTAATTTTAAAGAATATCCACTTGTCAAAAGCAAAGACTTGGTGAGTAGAACCTTGCAAAGCTGGTATTTTTCTTTTGTATTTCTCAGTTGTCCTAGTTTGCATTTGTACACTGTTAACAGATTTTTTTCTTCTTTATTCCTACAGAGAGCACATGGCACCTCTCTCCTCTTCTAAAAATGCACACCTACACTGGCCGCAAGATTTTAGCTTCTCCTCTAAAAAGTAAAAAGGTTACTCAATAGGAATAAAAATTCCCATAACATAACATAACATAACATAACATAACATAACATAACATAACAATAAAGGTAAAGCCAATGGGACTAGTGATAAGAGCTGTAAATAATACCAAACTGTAAACTTTGGAATTGCAATTTTTTATTCTGTCCAAGAAGGCATGGAACTATATTACATGCCTCTGCTTATATGTAAAATGAAATCATGGAGTCAGATAATCATTTAGGGTGGAAAAGCCCTCCAAGATCATTAACCTTTGACCAAACACCACCATGCCAACTAAACCATAGCACTAAGCGCCATGTCCAATCATTTTTGAACACTTCCAGAGATGCTGACTCCACCACCTCCCTGGGCAGTCTGTTCCAATGTTTAACCAAATGATACAGCACATCCATATTAAAATGTATGCATCACTGAAATGCTTTGAAGTATTGATCCATTATGAGCAGCTGAGGAGTAAAAACATAGGCATCCTATTGCAGTGATCCCTTGTGCTTCCATAGCCACCAAAGGACCACTGACAGCAGAATAAATTATTTATCAGATAATGAAACCTGATGCTTTCTACCACAAATGTTTGGAAAGTGTTATGATTTATTATAAGTCTTGGTCTGTTTAAAATGATTCAAGGTTCCCCATAATGCTATTTTTATTTACATTTTGAGATATTTATGGGTTTTTATCTTCATGCTGTGTAGATTATAGCATTAACAATGTAATAAAAAGGCTTAAAACCCTTGCATGTTTTCAGGCCTAACTTAGAGTCACACTGTCAATTTCTGAATTAGACCATGCACCTATTTGTTGCTGAAAGGATTTGCTTTCCCCCTGTATTTAATGAAACAATATGATTAATATCAATGTTAGAGATAAATGAGAAGAACTGTCCTGTTTCACCCAAATAAAATTTAGGACAGACATCACCAAAAAAATTCTCTTCAGAAACTAATGTCTACAAAAATACCTTCTTCTGGGTTAGAAAACTTATTTTCGGCAGCAAAAATTAGGTAAGAAGAGTGAGAATGATAAAAATTAATTTACTCAGAATGTCAATTCAAATATCCAATATTATATCCAGATACCAGGTCTTGAATCATGCTGACTTGACCTTGCAGGACACCTCTGTGCTATAATACTGCCTACGTTAGGATGGTTCTTACCACCTTTCCCACACAAACAGATCCTTGAAACTTCTGTGCCATTTAGTCGTACTCTAATGAGTGTAAAGTCGTACTCATTTAGACTGACTTGGGTTAAAATGCTTTCCCAGCCCAGACAGCATTTAGATACTGCCTCTCTGTGAAGTATTGAGGGGAAAAAAACAGCATAATGGGTTCACCTTCTGTGTTTATTACCTAGGATCTGAAAATGAAGGAAAGTTTCATTCTATTTAGTATTTATTGCGAACTTAAACAAGATATTATATTAAAAATGCTTCATAAAAATGCATTACTCTTAAACTCCTTAGATTAAACAATTTTGAGATCATTGTTTCTACTTATACACAGAAAGTGGACATTTCTGATCCCATTACAAAAATGCACTTGACCCTTTTTTTTTTCTCTCATGAGGCCTGAATTTTAATGAGGTCTCACCCATGCCAGTACATTGCATTTCCTGGTACTGCTTTTGTTCTCATGTGGCATTTGGTTAAATACTCCAGCTGAATATGAAAATAAGAGCATTGCATAAGTCTGGTTCCATTTTTTTGATAAAACTTATAAAAATATTTTTATCTGGGTAATGAAAAATTTATCTTTAATATATACTTGCTATATAAATGCTTAGTATATCAAAGGGAGATTAGCTGAAAAGTGCATCTCAAAGACCATCAGCAATAGTTGAAGTGAATTGAAAATATTTTGTTGCTTAAGTGGAAAAATGAAAAAAACCGAGGCATTATAATCACGCTGAGTGGTATTTGTAACTCCATCACTATGACTGGGGCTACATCAGGTATTATCCACAATGCAGAAAACTGATCTCCCAGACATCCCTTTGCCTCTCCACCAGCAGTCTCTGTCCTGCAGGACACTGCATGTGCCTGCACCCAGCACAAGATGCTGCAGGACTGGGACCAGAACATTCACCACCTCCCTGTATGCCTCTGGAAAGCCTTCCTCTAGCAAAGGTCTCCCATTATTGCACTCTGTACCTTCAAAAGTAGAAGTAAGTCTTCTGCAAGAATGGTGCCATACCCTCTAAATTGCCTGACAAGCAGAGATCACGCAGCCAGCAAACTCAGAGTAAACATGCCTTGCTGTGACAGCCTCTTCAGGGGAGAAGCTATGTAAAATCTCCTGCCATTACCATGCTATTAATTACAGTTTAAATGTGTCATCTGTACTGCACCTTGTAAAAATTGTAAAAAATATTCTAATCACAGTTTGCATTAGAATATTAATTGTAATAAGAGATTTTCCACAGAATCAAAAGCTATCTTAAATCAGAGAAGCTGTAGAAGAGGTGTATTTTGGAACAAAATTATTCATAGAATTTTTAACACATATATGTATACATACACATACATATAATATATTTGCATGTGTATATATACATATATCATTTAATTATCTTATATTTATTTCTGTGATGCATTAAAATGTTGAATGTTTAATCCTCAAAATATATTTTATTAATTATATTTTCAGATATTCTCTTTAGAATGTGAACTGCATTGCTGTTCTCAAATGAATAATTAAATTTATATTTTAAGTGGTGCCAGTAATGAATATTTACAAAAAGAAACGCTAATTTGGAGAAATACATGAATAGTTTACTAGAAAGGGAAAAAACCTCTTTTCTCTGATTGACCCCTTAAAATAAGTTTACCTTTTATTGTTTCTTTAAATAGAAATGTTAATGTTTTAAATTATTTATCAAGACAATGTGTTTGCAAATAATATTTATTAGGGATATTTACATATCATATAATGTTTTGTGGTTTTTGAGGCAGAAAGGTAAGTTTTATTATCTTCATGCCTTTACAAATTGGGGAGAATTTTGAATTTTGCATTTGCAAGGTAACCTTCCAGCAGTAAGGTATTTTTTAATGTTTGTGTTCCTTGTGTTTCAGACACCTTCTGCCTCATCAGAAACTTTATGTGATT